>NW_025744938.1:0-3958 GCF_021184085.1 Oncorhynchus gorbuscha
CATTCATCACAAACCCATTGCCATTGCCAATTACTTTAATGTGTTTTCATTGGCAAGATTAGCAAACTTTGGCATGACATGCCAACAACAAATTCTGAACCTACACCTCTATGCATAACTGACCAAATTATGAAAGACAAGCATTTTAAATTTCAATTCCGCAAAGTGGTAGTAGTGTAGTGGCCTGAAGCCACACACTTAATGTGTTGTGAAATCTGTTGTGAAATGTATTATGTTTTTCAAATTGTATATACAGTAACTGCCTTAATTTTGCTGGACCCCAGGAAGAGTAGCTGCTGCCTTGGCAGGAACTAATGGAGATCCATAATAAACCCCAGGAAGAGAAGCTGCAGCCTTGGCAGGAACTAATGGAGATCTATAATAAATACAAATAGTTAAGCTAATCTGTCAGAGGGGGAGAAAGAGAATGAGAAAGGAGCAACCTGGACTGGTGCCGATCCGGAAGCCAGGGCAGGACCAAACGAGGCCAATAGCCCTAACATCTCATGTATGTAAGATTATGGAACGTTTGATCACGGAGAGACTAACCTACCTTTTGGATAGCAAGGGGTTAGTATCACCATCAGAGTGGTTGAGAAGGAGAGAACTATGGACCAGTGTCCGTGTAGAAGAGAGGGGTCAGAAGGTGAGAGGACTATAGACCAGTACTCCGTGTAGAAGAAGAGGTCAGGAAGGTGAGAGGAAACTATAGACCCAGTGCTCCGTGTGAAGAAGAGTGGGGAAGGTGAGAGAGAGACCCAGTGCTCCGTGTAGAAGAAGAGGCTGTGAAGGTGAGAGGAACTATAGACCCAGTGCTCCGTGTGTAGAAGAGGTCAGAAAGGCAGAGAACTAGATCCAGTGCCCGTGTAGAAGAAGAGGTTGGAAGAGAGGAACTATAGGCCAGTGCTCGTGTGTAGAAGGGGAGGTCAGAAGGTGAGAGGAACTAGACCCAGTTGCTCGTGTGAAGAAGAGGTCCAGAGAGAGGAACTATAGACCCAGTGCTCCAGAAGAAGAGGTCAGGAAGGTGAGAGGAACTATAGACCCAGTGTCTCAAATGGTAGAAGAAGAGGTCAGAAAGGTGAGAGAACTATAGACCAGTGCTCCGTGTAAAGAGGTCCAGAAGGTGAGAGGAACTACTAGGCCAGTGCTCCAGGTATAAGAGGTCAGGAAGGAGAGAGGAACTATAGACCCAGTGCTCCGTAAAAGAGGAGTCCCAGGAAGGTGAGAGGAACTATGGACCCAGTGCTCAAGTGTAGAAGAAGAGGTCAGGAAAGGTGAGAGAACTATAGACCAGTGCTCCGTGTAGAAGAAGAGGTCAGGAAGGTCTGGTGAACAAGGAGACAGCTGGCTGTCTTTTACGTGGACAAGGTGTACGATATGATTTGGACGGGAGGTTACTCAAATCGTTGATGTTTTGGGGTAGGAGGAAGAGATGTACCCCAGCTGGATAAAGGACTTCTGTTTTGAAGGTCTTTCAGGTGAGGAAGTCTAGGGCAGTTACTTGTTGGATAGCGGTACAAGGCAGGGAGCGTGATTAGTCCTCTTTTGTGCTCAATCATGATCAATGATGTTTACTCTCAGTTACGGCCAAATTTGAAGACTCATTTGCAGAAAAGGGTGTCTTATGGAAGAGAAGAAATGTGCCATTAATGTCATTGTTCATGTCCAGAGGCTGTCCTGTTCCATGTTCGGCCTATTCAATGTTCACACTTGCTTCGTCACCACAACCTTATAAATGTAAGGGTGTACATCATTTTTTTTACGATCTAAAACCAGTCAGGATATTGACATATTGACAGTCATTTCGAAACTACTTACATTTTGCGTTGGCGGCTAGCTAAAGTTTGATTGTTCATTTCTCTGTTTCAAAATCAAATAAAATTCAATTTTATTGGTCACATACACATGGTTAACAGATGTTATTTCAAGTGTAGCGAAACAAACACAATGCTCTCAGTCAATCCAAAATGTCATTGAACCTCAAACCTGAATGTTTAACAAAGGAAAAGTGAGTTTTGTCTTTCTCAGGGGAATATATAAGTGTGCACAATTATTAGGCAACTAAATTACAAAATACATTTCTCCCAGCCACTTGTTTATTCTACATTTTTAGAGTAAGTGTAACAAATAAGTAACACAATATGACAATCCAAATAACATTTTTGGCCTTTCAAAAATATTCAGTGACCAATGTAGCCACCCTTTTTTCAATAACTGCCATGGCGTCTGTCAGTTTCTTGATCCGTTCATAATCAACTTTCGCTGAAGAGCCTCCCAAATGCAGTTCAAAGAGGTGTATTGTCTTCCCTCAACTGTAAATCTCACATTTGAGAAGGGCCCACAAGTTCTCAAAAGGATTTAAGTCTGGTGAGGAACCGGGCCAGGTCATTATTCGGGCATCTTTGAGGCCCTTGCTAGCCAAGCAGTGGAGTACTTGGATCCATGTGATGGAGCATTGTCCTGCATATAAATATTCATGGCCTTCTTGAAGGAGGACTTCTTCCTGTACCACTGATTGAAGAAAGATTCTTCCAGAAACTGGTGGTTTGGGAGTTGAGTTTCAGTCCATCTTCAACCCGAAAAGTCCAATTGCCTCATCCTTAATGATAGCATCCCCATACCAGTACCCTCCTCCACCTTGCTGGTGCCCACCAAAGTGGTGCCCTTGTCCATTGCTGATCCAGCCACGGGTTCATCCATCTGGTCCATCAAGAGTCACTCATTTCATCTGTCCATAAACCTTTTAAAAATCTGTCTTTGGCTATTTCTTTGCCCAATCTTGACGCTTCAACTTGTGAATCTTATTCAGTGGTGGTCGTGTTTCAGCCTTCTTGACCTTGGCCATGCTCCTCATGAGCTTTGATAGGCTGTACCTCCAGGACACTCCAGGTAGGCTTGTACTTCAGACACTCCAGGTAGGTTGTACTTCAGGACACTCCCAGGTAGGTTGTACCTCAGGACACTCCAGGTAGGTTGTACTTCAGGACACTCCCAGGTAGGTTGTACTTCAGGACACTCCCAGGTAGGTTGTACTTCAGGACACTCCCAGGTAGGTTGTACCTCAGGACACTCCAGGTAGGTTGTACTTCAGGACACTCCCAGGTAGGTTGTACTTCAGGACACTCCCAGGTAGGTTGTACTTCAGGACACTCCCAGGTAGGTTGTACTTCAGGACACTCCCAGGTAGGTTGTACTTCAGGACACTCCCAGGTAGGTTGTACTTCAGGACACTCCCAGGTAGGTTGTACTTCAGGACACTCCAGGTAGGTTGTACTTCAGGACACTCCCAGGTAGGTTGTACTTCAGGACACTCCCAGGTAGGTTGTACTTCAGGACACTCCCAGGTAGGTTGTACCTCAGGACACTCCAGGTAGGTTGTACTTCAGGACAGTGGTGACACTGGAAAATAATTGGTGCAACTGGAGGATAATGGGTGACACTGGAGGATAATGGGTGCCACTGGAGGATAATGGGTGACACTGGAGGATAATGGGTTACACTGGAGGATAATGGGTGACACTGGGAGATAATGGGCGACACTGGAGGATAATGGGTGACACTGGAGGATAATGGGTGACACTGGAGGATAATGGGTGACACTGGATGATAATGGGCGACACTGGAGGATAATGGTTACACTGGAGGATAATGGTGACACTGGAGGATAATGTGTGACACTGGAGGATAATGGGTGACACTGGATGATAATGGGAGACACTGGAGGATAATGGTGACACTGGAGGATAATGGTGACACTGGAGGATAATGTGTGACACTGGAGGATAATGGGTGACACTGGAGGATAATGTGTGACACTGGAGGATAATGGTGACACTGGATGATAATGGGTGACACTGGAGGATAATGTGTGACACTGGATGATAATGGTGACACTGGAGGATAATGTGTGACACTGGAGGATAATGGTGACACTGGATGATAATGGGTGACACTGGAT
>NW_025744939.1:0-3950 GCF_021184085.1 Oncorhynchus gorbuscha
CCAAAGTGCTTTGTTCTAGATATATATATAGGAAGTCAGTCGGGTTCTCAACTTACTGTTACTTGGGATAATAGAATACACAATGTGCAATTTCAAAATGAGGTTTTTCCTCTTGTTATGTCAATCACTGACAGTCACTCAATTAACCCATGTCAGCTAACATTTTATACATTGCCAGATAAATTAATCTAGCCGGCTATCTAAACATTGTGTTAATCATGGCCGAATTACTGACCGGTATGTAAGGCATGTGCCCAGGGGCCCTGACATCTAGGGGACCCCCATTGATTTTGTTATTCACTCTCAATCAGATATCACATGAACGTGGCATTAGTCATGGGAAAATGTGTAAATTGCAGGAAATTAGCTTTAAAACTGAAAAGTGTTCAGGCTATCTCTTTGCAAAATGTGTAGATATGCAGGTAAATTAACTTTAAAATGGCAAATTATTCTCTCAATCCCATGGTTGATTACAAACAGCTGGTGGCTCTAAGTCATACCCCAATCATAGAGCCCCAGTAGTTATTGTCAAGGCAGGGTGTGGCTGTGCACACTATAGAACAGGGGGCAGGGGATCAATGGTAGAGCAGAACATAAAGTATATACTGTATCTTATGCAATTTGAATCAGGTTCAGAATATATAGAGATATTAGAACATTATTATGTCTTAACTAAAATAATTTGTGAAACTAGAATTGAGCAGATCCATATATAGCATGCAGATACATTTTATAAACTTGATTTCCACTGTAAAAAGCATGTCAATCATTATTTGAACATGTTGGTAACCTGTTGACTAAAAGTGATAATGACCTCGAAGTTGATGTTTGGAAGATATATTGGCCTGGTTTCCTGGCCCTCGACAAACAACACCCGTGCCAATATATCCTCCAAACACTGGCTTCTCTGGCATTATCACTTAAATAGAGCACAGTAATACATGTTTTTCTACATAAGGGACGCCGATGGCATTACCCGTATGGTTGATGAGGAGCTCCATATTGTAAATGCACGGTCCATTACTAGACGTCCACAAGTGTTTTTAAAATAGGCCGATGGACCCAGGTCACGCCCCAGGGCCGGATCTTCCGGGACGTCATCAAATAAAGTCTCTCGGACATTTGGTTTCCGTTTTATAAAATGTTAAATTTTTGGTCATGTTTCCACTGTTCCGGAAAATTTCACCAGAAGGCGACTGGCTGCTTCTTACAAAACATCACCAAAGTTACATGGCCATTTCTCCTAAACGTATAAGACTTCGAAGACAAAACTGAGTGAGCACAGGTTTGGCTAAATGGGCTTTTAGCCCAGAAACAAGATCGAGGCCTCAACGCTTTTTGAGTTAAGGCCCATTTTCTGGGAGTAAAGGTTAACAACTATAATAAAGCGCTAATTTGACCTCTTCACGTCAACGTACAAGAACCTACGGTTATCTATCTATCGCAATTTACGAGAAATAGTTCTGTCCGTTCAGTGATGGTTAAAGTAAAAAAAATATATATTCAAAAAAGTTATAGATCCAGTTTGCAGCGTGTTCAAACAAATCCATTAACCTATCTGGGACTGGGGTCCGCTAGCAGTGTGAGGGAGGAGCGGAGACCCCTCACCAACAGCCAATGAAATTGCAATGCGCCAAAAAGTAATCAACAGAAATCTCACGAATCAAATTTCTCAAACATACAAGTATTAGGCACCATTTTAAAGATACAATTCTCGTTAATCCAGCCACAGTGTCTGATTTAAAAAATGCTTTAGAACAAAGTCTCCACAAAACGATTATGTTAGGTCACCACCAACTCACAGAAAAACCCAACCATTTTCCAGCCAAAGAGAGGAGTCACAAAAAGCACAAATATAGATCAAATGAATCAGTAACCTTTGATGATCTTCATCAGATGACACTCATAGGACTTCATGTTACACAATACATGTATGTTTTGTTTGTAAAGTTCATATTTTATCCAAAAATCTTATTTACATTGGCGTGTTATGTTCAGTAGTTCCAAAATATGCAGTGATATTGCAGAGAGAGCCACATGAATTCCAGAAATACTCATTATAAATGTTGATGAAAATGCAAGTGTTATGTATGGAACTTTAGATACACTTCCCCTTAATGCAACCGCTGTGTCAGATTTTTAAAAAACTTGACGGAAAAAGCATAATCTGAGTACGGTGCTCAGAGCTAAACCAGCCAAAAGAAATATCCGCCATGTTGCGCAGTCAACATTCGTCATAAATAGCATTATAAATATTAACTTACCTTTCATGATCTTCATCAGAATGCACTCCCATGAATCACAGTTCCACAATAAATGTTTGTTTTGTTCGACAATGTCCATCATTTATGTCCCTCATTTATATCACCTCGCTCATCAACTTATCCCTGACCGCTGGCTACGTCCCTTCCGTCTTCAAGAGAGCGAGAGTTGCACCCCTTCTGAAAAAACCTACACTCGATCCCTCCGATGTCAACAACTACAGACCAGTATCCCTTCTTTCTTTTCTCTCCAAAACTCTTGAACGTGCCGTCCTTGGTCAGCTCTCCCGCTATCTCTCTCAGAATGACCTTCTTGATCCAAATCAGTCAGGTTTCAAGACTAGTCATTCAACTGAGACTGCTCTTCTCTGTATCACGGAGGCGCTCCGCACCGCTAAAGCTAACTCTCTCTCCTCTGCTCTCATCCTTCTAGACCTATCATTGCCTTCGATACTGTGAACCATCAGATACTCCTCTCCACCTCTCCGAGTTGGGCATCTCCGGCGTGGCCCACGCTTGATTGCGTCCTACCTGACAGGTCGCTCCTACCAGGTGGCGTGGCGAGAATCTGTCTCCTCACCATGCGCTCTCACCACTGGTGTCCCCCAGGGCTCTGTTCTAGGCCCTCTCCTATTCTCGCTATACACCAAGTCACTTGGCTCTGTCATAACCTCACATGGTCTCTCCTATCATTGCTATGCAGACGACACACAATTAATCTTCTCCTTTCCCCCTTCTGATGACCAGGTGGCGAATCGCATCTGCATGTCTGGCAGGCATATCAGTGTGGACGGATCACCACCTCAAGCTGAACTTCGGCAAGACGGAGCTGCTCTTCCTCCCGGGGAAGGGACTGCCCGTTCCATGATCTCGCCATCACGGTTGACAACTCCATTGTGTCCTCCTCCCAGAGCGCTAAGAACCTTGGCGTGATCCTGACAACACCTCTGTCGTTCTCAACTAACATCAAGGCGGTGGCCCGTTCCTGTAGGTTCATGCTCTACAACATCCGCAGAGTACGACCCTGCCTCACACAGGAAGCGGCACAGGTCTAATCCAGGCACTTGTCATCTCGTCTGGATTACTGCAACTCGCTGTTGGCTGGGCTCCCTGCCTGTGCCATTAAACCCCTACAACTCATCCAGAACGCCGCAGCCCGTCTTGTTTCAACCTTCCCCCAAAGTTCTCTCCACTGCCACCGCTCCTCCGCTCTCCACTGGCTTCCAGTTGAAGCTCGCATCCGCTACAAGACCATGGTGCTTGCCTACGGAGCTGTGAGGGGAACGGCACCTCAGTACCTCCAGGCTCTGATCAGGCCCTACACCCAAATAAGGGCACTGCGTTCATCCACCTCTGGCCTGCTCGCCTCCCTACCACTGAGGAAGTACAGTTCCCGCTCAGCCCAGTCAAAACTGTTCGCTGCTCTGGCTCCCCAATGGTGGAACAAACTCCCTCACGACGCCAGGACAGCGGAGTCAATCACCACCTTCCGGAGACACCTGAAACCCACCTCTTTAAGGAATACCTAGGATAGGATAAAGTAATCCTTCTCACTACCCCCTTAAAATATGTAGATGCACTATTGTAAAGTGGCTGTTCCACTGGATGTCATAAGGTGAATGCACCAATTTGTAAGTCGCTCTGGATAAGAGCGTCTGCTAAATGACTTAAATGTAAATGTAAATGTAA
>NW_025744940.1:0-30000 GCF_021184085.1 Oncorhynchus gorbuscha
GAGTCTCCTCAGTGACTGGGGAAGAGGTGTATTTATCCCGGGACACACCCGGGCCCAGGTGTGTCTGCATGGTTCGAGTCTCCTCAGTGACTGGGGAAGAGGGGTGTATTTATCCGGGACACGGGCCCAGGTGTGTCTGCATGGTTCGAGGGACACACCCGGGCCCAGGTGTGTCTGCATGGTTCGGGAAGTCTCCTCAGTGACTGGGAAAGAGTGTATTTATCCCGGGACACACCCGAGGCCCAGGTGTGTCTGCATGGTTCGAGTCTCCTCAGTGACTGGGAAGAAGGTGTATTTATCCCGGGACACCCGGGCCCAGGTGTGTCTGCATGGTTGAGGAGTCTCCTCAGTGACGGGTATTTATCCGGGACACGCCGGGCCCCAGGTGTGTCTGCATGGTTCGAGTCTCCTCAGTGACTGGGGAAGAGGTGTATTTATCCGGGACACCCGGGCCAGGGTGTGTCTGCATGGTTGGTCTCCTCAGTGACTGGGGAAGAGGTGTATTTATCGGGACACACCCGGGCCCAGGTGTGTCTGCATGGTTCGAGTCTCCTCAGTGACTGGGGAAGAGGTGTATTTATCCCGGGACACACCGGGCCCAGGTGTCTGCATGGTTCGAGTCTCCTCAGTGACTGGGGAAGAGGTGTATTATCCCGGGACACCCGGGCCCAGGTGTGTCTGCATGGTTCGAGTCTCCTCAGTGACTGGGGAAAGAGGTGTATTTATCCCGGGACACACCCGGGCCCAGGTGTGTCTGACATGGTTCGGGACGGTCCCTCTGTCTCAGTGAGTCTCCTGGGGAAGAGGTGTATTTGCCACTCAGGACACACCCTGGCCCAGGTGTGTCTGCATGGTTCGAGTCTCCTCAGTGACTGGGGGAAGAGGTGTATTTATCGGAACACACCCCGGGCCCAGGTGTCTGCATGGTTCCGGGTCTCCTCAGTGACTGGGGAAGGGACACACCCGGGCCCAGGTGTGTCTGCATGGTTCGAGTCTCCTCAGTGACTGGGGAAGAGGTGTATTTATCCCGGGACACACCCGGGCCCAGGTGCAGTCTCCTCAGTGACTGGGGAAGATGGTATCGAGTCTCCTCAGTGACTGGGGAACCGGGAGGTGTCTGCATTTAGTCTCCTCAGTGACTGGGGAGGTGTGTTATCCCGGGACACACCCGGGCCCAGGTGTGTCTGCATGGTTCGAGTCTCCTCAGTGACTGGGACAACCCGGGAGGTGTCTATTTAGTCTCCTCAGTGACTGGGGAAGAGGTGTATTTATCCCGGGACACACACTGCATGGGGTCTCTCCTCATTGACTGGGGAAGGTGTATTTATCCGGGACACACCCGGGCCCAGGTGTGTCTGCATGGTTCGAGTCTCCTCAGTGACTGGGAAGGGTGTATTTATCCCGGGACACACCCGGGCCCAGGTCAATGTCTGCATGGTTGATTCCTCAGTGACAATTTTATCCCGGGACACACAGGGGCCCAGGTGTCTGCATGGTTCCTGAGTCTCCCTCAGTGACTGGGGAAGAGGTCCGGGACACCCGGGCCCAGGTGTATCTGCATGGTTGGTCTCCCAGTGACACACTATCCCGGGACACCCGGGCCAGGTGTGTCTGCATGGTCGAGAGGTCTCCTCAGTGACTGGGGAAGGAGTGTATTTATCCGGGACACCCGGGACCTGCATGGTTAGTCTCAGTGACTGGGGAAGAGGAATTGTATTTATCCCGCCCCGGGCCCAGGTGTGTCGAGGTCTCCTCAATATGGAAAACAAGAGGAAAGAGAAAGAAATCGGGCAGACAGAGTGGGAGGGTCCCAGCTCACAACACAAACAAGAGGAAAGAGAAAGGCCGGCAGACAGAGTGGGAGGGGAATTCGTCACAGCACACACACACACACACACACACACACACACACACACACACACACACACACACACACACACACACACACATCGAACTATACACACACAGACACACACACACCACACACACACACAACATCGAACTATGCACAGACAACACACACGATCCACACACACAACACAACGCACACAGACAACACACACAGATCCACAGACTACACACAACATCGAACTATACACACAGACAACACACCTGAATCCACAGACAACACACAACATCGAACTATACGCAACGCACACAGACAACACACACACAGATGCACAGACACACACACAGATGCACAGACAACACACGATCTAGAATATGCACACAGACAACACACACAGATGCACAGACAACACACACAGCACAGACAACACACACACAGAGACAACGAAAACGTCGAACTATACGCACACAGACAACACACACAGATGCAGACAACACACACACAGACAACATCGAACTATACGCACACAGACAACACACACACAGATGCACAGACAACACACACACAACATCGAACTATATGCACACAGACAACACACAGATGCACAGACAACACACACACACAACATCGAACTATATGCACACAGACAACACACACAGATGCACAGACAACACACACACACACAACATCGAACTATATGCACACACCAGACGGCACACACAGATGCACAGACACACACATCGTGCATCACTAGGCATGGCCCTAAATACATATACTCAAAGATGCTCAATACCCACAGATAGATTACCATGATCACTCAAATAAAATGCTGAACTAGATGCCTATTTATTCTTATTATTTAAAAGCTTGTTTGTTTTTGTAACCACACTGCGCTATACCTGTCCAGTCTGTGTGTGTGTGTCATGCGTCTTGGCAGTACATGTGTGTGGTTGTTTGTGTGTGTGTGTGTGTGTGTTTGTGTGTGTGTGAGCTGCACTTTGAAGCTAAAATACCTTCCTCCACACTCCTGTCTGCAGCTTTGATTTTTCTATTTACAGACAGACCCATCCCTATACACAAACACACACACACACGCTACAACATGCAAACACAAATGTGACACGCATTGTCTATTACATACAAATAGACACACAAGGTGTGTGTTGAGAGAGTGTGTGTGTGTGTGTGTGTGTGTGTGTGTGTGTGTGTGTGTGTGTGTGTGTGTGTGTGTGTGTGTGTGTGTGTGTGTGTGTGTGTGTGTGTGTGTGTGTGTGTGTGTGTGTGTGTGTGTGTGTGTGTGTGTGTGTGTGTGTGTGTGTGTGTGTGTGTGTATTAGTGTGGTGACTTCATTCTTGGCACACACGGGAAAGAGGATATGGGGAAGTAGAGGAGAGAGACAGAGGTGAGAGAGAAGTAGAGAGGTAGATACAGAGTGAGAATGATAGATAAAGAGAGAGAGAGAGAAGAGAGAGAAAGGGGAGGGAGAGATAGCGAGAAGGGAGGAAGTGTATTCTCTGGCTGTTTACTATTCATGTCAGTCAACATTGCATTGGATTGCATTAGAATGTAGCTGCCATTGTGATGTCACAATGTAATGCAGCTAAGTGTCCTGTCCTCCGCTGTAGCTGGCTGAACCTAATATTTGACTACATAAGACTTCATGACACATTCATAACTCATGCATAACACATTCATAAGCAGTATGTATGCATTCAGCTAGTGTCTTGACCTTTACTGCAATGAAGTCGGAATGAGGAAAAGACTAAATGAAAGTTACAGTAACAGAAGGACTCCATAACTCTTACATAACACATACACTACCGTTCAAAAAGTTTGGGGTCTTACAAATGTCCTTGTTTTTGAAAGAAAAGCACATTTTTTGTCCATCAAAATAACATCAAATTGATCAGAAATACAGTGTAGACATTGTTAATGTTGTAAATGACTATTGTAGCTGGAAATGGGTGATTAAATAGTACCTGCAAAACACCAGTCAACAGTGAAGAGGCGACTCCGGGATGCTGGCCTTCTAGGCAGAGTTGCAAAGAAAAAGCCATATCTCAGACTGGCCAATAAGAAGAAGATTAAGATGGGCAAATTAACACAGACACTGGACTGCGTAGAAGGCCAGCATCCTGAGTCGCCCGTCACTGTTGACGTTGAGACTGATGTTTTGCGGGTACTATTTAATGAAGCTGCCTGTTGAGGCTTCTGTTTCTCAAACTAGACACTCTAATGTACTTGTACTAATGTCTCTAATATACTTGTCCTCTTGCTCTGTTGTGCACCGGGGCTTCCCGCACCTCTTTCTATTGTGGTTAGAGCCAGTTTGCTCTGTTCTGTGAATGGAGAAGTACACAGCGTTGTACGAGATCTTCAGTTTCTTGGCAATTTATCGAAAGGAAAAGCCTTCATTTCTCAGAAAAATAATAGACTGACGAGTTTCAGAAGAAAGGTCTTTGTTTCTGGCCATTGAACCCACGAATGCTGATGCTCCAGATACTCAACTAGTCTAAAGAAGGACAGTTAAAACTATAATCAGAACAACAGTTTTCAGCTGTGCTAACATAATTGCAAAAGGGTTTTCTAATGATCAATTAGCCTTTTAAAATGATCAACTTGGATTAGCTAACACAACGTGCCATTGGAACACAGGAGTGATGGTTGCTGATAATGGGCCTCTGTACGCCTATGTAGATATTCCATTTAAAAAATCTGCCGTTTCCAGCTACAATAGTCATTTACAACATTAACAATGTCTACACTGTATTTCTGATCAATTTGATGTTATTTTAATAGACAAAAAATGTGCTTTTCTTTCAAAAACCCAGACATTTCTAAGTGGCCCCAAACCTTTGAATGGTAGTGTACGTAGGCAGTATGTAAGTCATGGAGCTGTCTAACGTAGTCGTTTACAGTAGCTAGTGTCCTCTACTGCTGCAACGTGGTCAGATGGTAACACCTAAAGGCTATATAAGGACTTCATAACATATTCATAACCAACACATAACACATCCGTAAGCAGTGCGTATGCATTTAGCTAGTGCTCTGTCCTCTTCTGCAACTAGGTCAGATGGTAACATTTAATTTGAACTGTACCTACACTACATGACCAAAGGTATGTGGACACCACCATCGAACATCTCATTCCAAAATCATGGGCATTAATATGGAGTCGGTCCCCCTTTGCCGCTATAACAGCCTCCACTCGTCTAGGAAAGCTTTCCACTAGATGTTGGAACATTGCTGCTATAACAGCCTCCACTCTTCTGGGAAAGCTTTCCACTAGATGTTGGAACATTGCTGCTATAACAGCCTCCACTCTTCTGGGAAAGCTTTCCACTAGATGTTGGAACATTGCTGCTATAACAGCCTCCACTCTTCTGGGAGGCTTTCCACTAGATGTTGGAACATTGCTGCGGGAACTTGCTTCCATTCAGCCACAAGCATTAGTGAGGTCAGGCACCGATGTTGGGCGATTAGGCCTGGCTCGCAGTCGGTGTTACAATTCATCCCAAAGGTGTTCGATGTGGTTGAGGTCAGGGCTCTGTCCAGGCCAGTCAAGTTCTTCCACACTAATCTCGACAAACAATTTCTGTATGGACCTCGCTTTGTGCACAGGGGCATTGTCAGGCTGAAACAGTGAAGGGCCTTCCCATTCATAACCCATACATAGCACATTCATAACCCATACATAGCACATTCATAACCCATACATAGCACATTCATAACCCATACATAGCACATTCATAACCCATACATAACATGTTAATGGAAAATGTATAACCCATACATAACACATTCATGGCACATACATAGCACATTCATAACCCATACATAACATATTCATGGAAAATGTATAACCCATACATAACACATTCATGGCACATACATAGCACATTCATAACCCATACATAACATATTCATGGAAAATGTATAACCGATACATAACACATTCATGGCACATTCATAACCCATACATAGCACATACATAACCCATACATAACCCATACATAGCACATACATAACCCATACATAACCCATACATAGCACATACATAACCCATACATAGCACATTCATAACCCATACATAGCACATACATAACCCATACATAACCCATACATAGCACATACATAACCCATAACCCATACATAGCACATACATAACCCATACATAGCACATTCATAACCCATACATAACCCATACATAGCACATTCATAACCCATACATAACCCATACGCACATTCATAACACGTTTATAACCCATTTACAGTAGCCAGTGTCCTGTCCTGTGCTGCAACTGGGTCAGAGCTAAGAAAAGAAAGTGTATGTTTGTCCCCTCTCCATTTAAAACATCCCCAATGTGATTTTAATGATGCTTAGCAACAGAAACATTTCAACTGATGTTAACACAGTTGGACTTCAGAGATACCAACAGGAAGGAATGGAGGTCGTCTGGAAAGCTGAAATGTACTGTATGGGGGAGAGAGAGAGAGGTAGGGAGGGAGAGCGACAGAGCGCGAGGGAGGAGAGAGAGAAGGAGAAAGCTGGCAGAGAGAGGCTGGGAGGAAGAGAGAGAGACCGAGAGAGAGGGAGAGAGAGAGAAGGAGAAAGCTGGCAGAGATAGGCTGGGAGGAAGAGAGAGAGACAGAGGCAGGCTGGGAGGAGAGAGAGAGAGGGAGGAGAGAGAAGTGGTACCCGTGTGAATATTGTCCCGCTGCCATCACTTCCATTATCATTATAAGCCTGCAGTCATTTAGAGGCCTGACTCTCTGCTAAACACTAGGACACTGTACCTACCCTATAGGACAAACACACACACACAACACACGTAGACACACACACCACACATACACACAAACACACACACAACGCTCGTAGACACACACACACACAACACACGTAGACACACACAAACACACACACACACACACACACACACACACACACACACACACACACACACACACACACACACACACACACACACACACACACACACACACACACACACACAACACACGTAATCACACACACACACAACACACGTAGACACACACAAACACACACACACACACACACACACACACACACACACACACACACACACACACACACACACACAACGCACATAGACACACACATACACAACACACGTAGACAAACACACCACACATACACACAAACACCAAACACACACACACACACACACACACACACACACACACACACACACACACACACACACACACACACACACACACACACACACACACACACACACACACACACACACACACACACACACACATTCACATACAGGATGAAGTGTGTGAGCACACACACACACACAGGATAAAGCATGCACACCTACACACACACACACAAACACACTCACTGAGTAGCTAATGTCCTTGCGAATGCCAGATCACACGCTGGTCCCCACAGAGAAACAGGTGGAGGATCAGCTAGCCAGGAGAGGGGGAGAGAGGGATGAGGGAGGGATGGAAAGAAGGAGGGAGTGTAAAGGAGAGAGAGGGAATGTGAGGGCAGGAGAGAGAAAAGGCCAAAGGATGGAGTGGGGACAAGGTGACAAGAAAGGAGAGAGGGACAGCTGGTCACAGATGAGAGAGAAAGAGAGAGAGAGAGAGGAGAGAGAGAGAGAGAGAGAGAGAGAGAGAGAGAGAGAGAGAGAGATGAATGAGTTGGACATAACCAGGAGGAAGCATTCATCCCTCCTTTTACCGCTCTCTCCTTCATCCTCCCTTCGCCTGACTGGTCTGGAGGATTGGCACACTGGAGGAGGCAAGGAAGCAAGGGAGAGATAAAAAAGAGGAAAAGAGAGAGTGAGTGAGTGAGTGGGCAGGTGGAGGAAGGAAGGATGTAGAGATACTGTGGTGAGCGGGGGATGGACAAGGGAAGGAAGGATGGGAGGAGGGAGAGAGGAAGGTAGGGAGAGCGTGACTGGACTGGATGGTTAGAGGGGTGACTGGACTGGATGGCTAGAGGGGAGGAGGGAGGAGGTAACTGGACTGGATGGTTAGAGGGGGTGACTGGACTGGATTGGCTAGAGGGGAGGAGGGAGGGGTGATTGGACTGGATGGCTAGAGGGGAGGAGAGAGGAGGTGACTGGACTGGATGGCTAGAGGGGGTGACTGGACTGGATGGCTAGAGGGAGGAGGGAGGAGGTGACTGGACTGGATGGCTAGAGGGGAGGAGGGATGGGGTGACTGGACTGGATGGCTATAGGGGAGGAGGTGGGGGGTGACTGGACTGGATGGCTATAGGGGAGGAGGTGGGGGGTGACTGGACTGGATGGCTAGAGGGGAGGAGGGATGGGTGACTGGACTGGATGACTATAAGGGAGGAGGTGGGGGTGACTGGACTGGATGGCTAGAGGGGAGGAGGAATGGGGTGACTGGACTGGATGGTTAGAGCGGAGGAGGTGGGGGTGACTGGACTGGATGGCTATAGGGGAGGAGGGATGGGGTGACTGGACTGGATGGCTATAGGGGAGGAGGTGGGGGTGACTGGACTGGATGGCTAGAGGGGAGGAGTGGGGGGGGTGACTGGACTGGATGGCTAGAGGGGAGGAGGGATGGGGTGACTGGAGAAGAGAGACAATGAGAGAAGAACAATGTAGGACGAGAAAAAGGGAGAGATGTTCAGAGAAGGAGAGGACAGTGGAAAGGGAATAGAGAGGGAGAGAAATGTTGAGAGTATAGCAATAGAGTGTTTGTGATAAACTAGGTGGGAGGGTGATGTAGCCATTATCATCCCTCTCCCCCTTCAGCTGAGCAAGTAGACTCTTCCAATAATGGAAAGTGATTGGGGCGTACCATGTCTACTGTGAAAAGCGGGGTTGACCGGTGACATAATGGTTGTAAAGGGAAGGCTGATGTGCCATAGCCACATAGAGGGTGGCTTATTGTTGCAGGTTGTAAGTAAAATAGCATTGTGGATTTGAACAGTATATTTTTAGATGGTTTTAACTGTTCAATATTTGACTTAATTTCAGATTTTCACATTTTGTTGGTCTGTGTGTGTGTGTGTGTGTGTGTGTGTGTGTGTGTGTGTGTGTGTGTGTGTGTGTGTGTGTGTGTGTGTGTGTGTGTGTGTGTGTGTGTGTGTGTGTGTGTGTGTGTGTGTGTGTGTGTGTGTGAGGGTCTATAGGGCTCAGTTGGAAACATTGAGTGGACAGGAGCTCACACTGAGATAACACATGGCACTCCCACATGGTTTTCAGATACACACATTCAGACACACTCATGCTATACACACCATATGCGTACATTCTTCTTCCACACACACACACACACACACACACACACACACACACACACACACACACACACACACACACACACACACACACACACACACACACACACACACACACACACACACACACACACACACACACACACACACAGGAATGTATAAGAAGAAAGACACAGAGTATATCTGACCCATATTCCTTTGCTCCTGTATGTTAATATGATGTTTTACACCACACATACCCACACACTACTGTACATCACATACTAGATAAGACTGTGTGTTTGTGTGTCTGTGTTTGAAAGCATGTACATTTATGGTGTGTGTAGCGTATGTGTGTGTGTGTGTGTGTGTGTTTGCTCAGTGTGTGGCAGTGTAGATAACCCACACCTCAAAAAAGAGTCAAACAATCGCTAGGAGACCCTCTACCCGCCTCGTTGCCACGGCAATGTCGAGATTCCATCAATGAATGAGGGCTCCGTTGCCACGGCAACGGTTATGAATGAGAGCAGTTCAGTAACCGGGGATACTTCCCGAAAAAAGAGGAATTGTCGGTTGCCATGGCGATTCGGGAACAGGGAGAGACCTCCACCATCCTTATTATCATCTTCTTCATGATGTTTGTCTTAGTTGAGGCGTTGGGTTGTGAACATACAGTAGTCTGTATCTGTCTGGGTGAGTACACACTGTGATGTACACACATACAACCACATTGGTTGGAGAACGTTCACGCTGACAAGCTTCTAGCAGGGAGTTGATTTTCTTTTCTGGCCCTCTCTCTCGCTCTCTGTCTCTTACTGTAATGTATAGACATACCCTTCATACACAGGACTGTGTATGTACACTGACTTTACCAAACATTAGGAACACCTTCCTAACATTGAGTTGCACCCTCAGAACAGCCTCAATTCGTCGGGGCATGGACTCTACAAGGTGTTGAAAGTGTTCCACAGGGATGCTGGCCCATATTGACTCCAATGCTTCCCACAGTTGTGTCAAGTTGGCTGGATGTTCTCTGGGTGGTGGAACATTCTTGATACACACGGGAAACTGTTGATCATAAAAAACCCAGCAGTTTTGCAGTCCTTGACACAAACCAGGGCACCTGGCACCTACCACCATACCCTGTTCAAAGGCACTTCAATATTTTGTCTTGTCCATTCACCCTCTGAATGACTCACAGACACAATCCATGTCTCAATTGTCTCAAGGCTTAAAGGTCCTTCTTTAACATGTCTCCTCCCCTTCATCTACACTGATTGAAGTGTATTTAACAAGTGACATCAATAAGGGATCATAGCTTTCACCAGGATTCACCTGGTCAGTCTGTCATGGAATGAGCATGTTTGGTATACTCAGTGTGCAACCACATTGGTTTCAGTACATTCACGCTGACACACTGCAAAATCTAGCTGGCAGTTGACAGTCTCTTCTTTTCTGTTTTACTGAAGACATACCGTTCGTACACAGTGGAGGCTGCTGAGGGGAGGACGGCTCATAATAATGGCTATGTCTGTGTGTTCTAGGTGTGTGTGTGTGTGTGTGTGTGTGTGTGTGTGTGTGTGTGTGTGTGTGTGTGTGTGTGTGTGTGTGTGTGTGTGTGTGTGTGTGTGTGTGTGTGTGTGTGTGTGTGTGTGTGTGTGTGTGTGTGTGTGTGTGTGTGTGTGTGTGTGTGCAGGTTGATAGACAGGTGTTCCCCAGTAGAGTGGCCCTGTCAGCACTCTCCACACACCTCTCCTCCGTGTGAATCCCTCGCCACTCTACCATACCTCCCTCTTCTCCCTCCCTCCATCTCACCCAGTCACACAGACACCATCGCCTCTCTCACATTCTCTCTCTTCCTCACACACACCGTCCCTCTTTCTCTGTCTCTCTCGCTCTAGGGTATCTCTGTAGGATTATATAGCAGATTGTCTCTCTCTGGTCACACAGAGCAGTATAACACTGCTTTTCAATCTCTATCTCTGATGGGCATCGTCCCTATTTTACCTCCATCTTCCTCCTCTTCCATCTCTCCTTTATTCGTTCCTCCTCTACCTCACTCCTTTCCTTTCCCTCCTTTCCTTTTCTCTTCCTCCTCTTTCTATTCCTCTCCTCCCCAAAAGTGGCTCCTCCCCCTTTCATATGTCATCCTTTCTGTAGCTTCTGTCAATTTCCTATTTTCTCTATTCTTTCACTCTCACTCACCCATCCCTTCATTCTCCTCTTCCATCTCTCTCACCCCTCCATTGCTGCCCTGGTTTCATTCAGTGTGGTCCCTACTGGACACAGTGGTTGCCCCCTCTAGTGGTGGATGTGTGTACATGCAGTCAGGTACTGCAGTTGCCACAGGACAGGGTTTACCAAGCCCGTTTTAGTTTTTGCCCTTACTGTCTGTCTTTACAGAATATAGAACAGTTATGTAAATATACAATGGTTGAGACTTTTGAGACGTTTTGGAGAGACGTGTGTGGAAGGAAGGAAGGAAGGAAGGAAGGAAGGAAGGAAGGAAGGAAGGAAGGAAGGAAGGAAGGAAGGAAGGAAGGAAGGAAGGAAGGAAGGAAGGAAGGAGAGAGAGAGAGAATGAGGTAAATAAGTGGAGAAGGAGTCATTCAACACCAGCCAACTCCATCCGTCCCTCCCTTCAACCCTATATATATCCCTCTATCCATTCATCCATCTCTCAATCCCATGATTGGTCCTCTCCTTGGGGGGAATAGTTTAGTTTAGTTTAGTTTCCGCCTCTCTTCAGCAGGCCTGTTAAAACCCTATTGAGTGAATGACTGGTCTGGCACGCACACGGACGGACGGACACACACACACACACACACACACACACACACACACACACACACACACACACACACACACACACACACACACACACACACACACACACACACACACACACACACACACACACACACACACACACACACACACACACACACACACACACACACACACACACAGAGAGAATGACTGTTCTGGCCAGACATATTATACCTGTTGATGAATGGGGCTCTTAGTGAAATGAGTCTGGAGCAGAAAGGGAGGAGGAGGAAGAGGCCAAAACCTGGTGTTTTTAAAGAGCGTTTTGGAGGAACTGTCTCAGACCGACCACTTTCTGTCTGTTGCGTCTGTTGTTATAATATAACTCTCTTACGCTGAGTGAATTATAGAAGCTGCATATCCCAAACCCCACCTCTCTCCTTCTCTGTTTTCTTCCTCTCTCTCTCTGTGATTCCCCATCACACACGTTACCCTCCATCACACACGTTACCCTCCATCACACATGTTACCCTCCATCACACACGTTACCCTCCATCACACACGTTACCCTCCATCACACACGTTACCCTCCATCACCCTCCACACGTTACCCTCCATCACACACGTTACCCTCCATCACACACGTTACCCATGTCTTGTGTGTGATGGTGTGTGATGGAGAACCTGCACTAACCAGCATCAAGTCCTCCTGGTCTGATGTACAGAGAGGCTGACTGTCAGAGAGATGGAACCGAGGGAGAGAGGGAGAGGGAGAGGGAGAGAGGGAGAGGGAGATAGGGAGAGGGAGAGGGAGAGAGGGAGAGGGGGAGAGGGGGAGGGGAGAGGGAGAGGGGGAGAGAGGGAGAGGGAGAGAGGGAGGGAATGAATGAAATAGTGATAAATGAGATGACTAGTTGATCACTTCACACCGACCCAGGCAGCTACTAAAAGAGAGGTCGTAAAGACCAGTCACAGTGACCATGGTGGTGTGACACTACACACATGACTCATGTGGATCACGTTACTATGGAGATGTGTGTGAGATCATATCCGGAATCCTTGGGATGTCCCTACCCCATTTGAAGTTGGTAAAGGGTAAGGTTGGGGTTAGGTAAGGGTTGTGGATATGGTTAGGGTAAGGTTTAAGGTCAGGGTTTAGGGTAGGGACATCCCAAGGATCCCAGACAGCACTGACCAATCATGTCAGCGTGTGTTCCTGTGCTTTTTATGACTTTTTATACCGCAAATACTGTTTGTTTTCTGCTGAAATTGAACGCTTGTTAATTACACTCACTGTTTCTACTGTTTTCCACTGTTTCTACTGTCTCCACAGTTTCTACTGTTTTCCACTGTTTCTACTGTTTTCCACTGTTCCTACTGTTTCCACTGTTCCTACTGTTTTCCACTGTTTCTACTGTTTTCCACTGTTTCTACTGTCTCCACAGTTTCTACTGTTTTCCACTGTTTCTACTGTTTTCCACTGTTTCTACTGTTTCCACTGTTCCTACTGTTTTCCACTGTTTCTACTGTTTTCCACTGTTTCTACTGTTTTCCACTGTTTCTACTGTTTTCCACTGTTCCTACTGTTTTCCACGGTTTCTACTGTTTTCCACTGTTTCTACTGTTTTCCACTGTTCCTACTGTTTCCACTGTTTCTACTGTCTCCACTGGTTCTACTGTTTTCCACTGTTTCCACTGTCTCCACTGTTCCTACTGTTTCTACTGTCTCCACTGTTTCTACTGTCTCCACGGTTTCTACTGTTTTCCATTGTTTCTACTGTCTCCACTG
The DNA here is from genome assembly GCF_021184085.1 of Oncorhynchus gorbuscha. Lineage (NCBI taxonomy): Eukaryota > Metazoa > Chordata > Actinopteri > Salmoniformes > Salmonidae > Oncorhynchus > Oncorhynchus gorbuscha. Next base: position 13,669 of record NW_025744940.1, read on the forward strand.
TTTCTACTGTTTTCCACTGTTTCTACTGTTTCCACTGTTCCTACTGTTTCTACTGTCTCCACTGGTTCTACTGTTTTCCACTGTTTGCCACTGTCTCCACTGTTCCTACTGTTTCTACTGTCTCCACTATTTCTACTATCTCCACGGTTTCTACTGTTTTCCATTGTTTCTACTGTCTCCACAGTTTCTACTGTTTTCCACTGTTTCTACTGTTTCCACTGTTCCTACTGTTTCTACTGTCTCCAGTGTTTCTACTGTTTTCCATTGTTTCTACTGTCTCCACGGTTTCTACTGTTTTCCACTGTTTCTACTGTCTCCACTGTTCCTACTGTTTCTCCTGTCTCCAGTGTTTCTACTGTTTCTACTGTCTCCACTGTTTCTACTGTCTCCACTATTTATACTGTTTTCCACTGTTTCTACTGTTTCTCCTGTTTCCACTGTTTCTACTATTTCTACTGTCTCCGCTGTTTCTACTGTCTCCACAGTTTCTACAGTTTCTACTGTCTCCACTGTTTCTACTGTCTCCACTGTTTCTACTGTTTCTACTGTTTCTACTGTTTCCACTGTTTCTACTGTCTCCACTGTTTCTACTGTTTCTACTGTCTCCACTGTTTCTACTGTCTCCACTGTTTCTACTGTCTCCACTGTTTCTACTGTTTCTACTGTCTCCACTGTTTCTACTGTCTCCACTGTTTCTACTGTTTCTACTGTCTCCACTGTTTCTACTGTCTCCACTGTGTCCACTGTTTCTTCTCCTTTTCTAATTCTCTCTCTTTCTCTTTCTTTTCCTCTTCCCTCTCTCCTTAGTATCTTGTCGGCGGTTGGCTCCGAATTTGACCTGCGGACACTGAGAGCAGTCAGGGTTCTGCGACCACTTAAGTTGGTGTCAGGGATTCCCAGTAAGTATGGGGACCCCTATGGACATCACTCACTCTGTCTCCTCTCTTTTCTCTGCTCTCTCTTGCTTTCTCTCTGTCCATCCCCTCCCACTCTCTCTCAATCCTCTCCCTCTCTCTCTCTTTCTCTCTCTCTTCCTCCCCCTCTCTCCCTCTCTCTTTCTGTATTCATCTCTGACCATCTGCACTGTGTCCTCCAGGCCTGCAGGTGGTACTCAAGTCCATCATGAAGGCTATGATCCCCCTGCTGCAGATCGGACTGCTTCTCTTTGTGGCCATTCTGATGTTCGCCATCATCGGCCTTGAGTTCTATATGGGAAAGTTCCACACCACCTGTTTCGACATCGCCACTGGTAATGTCCATAGGCCTTGTCTTTAATCAACTACTAGTGACCATGCACCTACACCTAGACCCCCAAGACTGGTCTTTAATCAACTACTAGTGACCATGCACCTACACCTAGACCCCCAAGACTGGTCTTTAATCAACTACTAGTGACCATGCACCTACTCCTAGACCCCAAGACTGGTCTTTAATCAACTACTAGTGACCATGCACCTACCCTAGACCCCCAAGACTTGTCTTTAATCAACTACTAGTGACCTACTGTAGCACCTACCCCTAGACCCCAAGACTGGTCTTTAATCAACTACTAGCGACCTACTGTAGCACCTACCCCTAGACCCCCAAGACTGGTCTTTAATCAACTACTAGTGACCTATGCACCTACCCCTAGACCCCGAAGACTGGTCTTTAATCAACTACTAGCGACCTACTGTAGCACCTACCCCTAGACCCCCAAGTTATGTATTAAATTAACTCCTAGTGACCGAGCACCTACTCCTAGACCCTCAAGTCCTGTCTTAAATAAACGTATAATGACCTAACACCTACCCTTAGATCCAAATAAAGTAATTGCACTGAATCCTAGACCAACAGGCCCAGTCCCAACTCAACCCCTAGACACTTCCCTGGACCAACAGGCCCAGTCCCAACTCAACCCCTAGACACTTCCCTGGACCTACAGGCCCAGTCCCAACTCAACCCCTAGACCTAGACCCAAAGGGCCCAGTCCCAACTCAACCACTAGACACTTCCCTAGACCCACAGGCCAAGTCCCAACTCAACCCCTAGACCCACAGGCCCAGTCCTAACTCAACCCCTACCCCTAGACACTTCCCTAGACCCAAAGGCCCAGTCCTAACTCAACCCCTAGAACCACAGGCCCAGTCCCAACTCAACCCCTAGACCCAAAGGGCCCAATCCCAACTCAACCCCTAGACCCAAAGGGCCCAGTCCCAACTCAACCCCTAGACCCAAAGGGCCCAGTCCCAACTCAACCCCTAGACCCAAAGGGCCCAGTCCCAACTCAACCCATAGACCCAAAGGGCCCAGTCCCAACTCAACCCCTAGACCCAAAGGGCCCAGTCCCAACTCATCCCCTAGACCCAAAGGGCCCAGTCCCAACTCAACCCCTAGACCCAAAGGCCCAGTCCCAACTCATCCCCTACCCCCAGACACTTTCCTAGACCCACAGGCCCAGTCCCAACTCAACCCCTACCCCTATACACTTTCCTCGATCCAAACTCAAGTACCAACTCAACCCCACCCCCAGACACTTCCCTAGACCCAAAGGGCCCAGTCCCAACTCATCCCCTAGACCCACAGGCCCAGTTCCAACTCAACCCCTAGACCCACAGGCCCAGTCCAACTCAACCCCTAGACACTTCCCTAGACCTAAAGGGCCCAGTCCCAACTCAACCCCTAGACCTAGACCCGATCCAAGGGGCCCAGTCCCAACTCAACCCCTAGCCCCAAAGGGGGCCCAGTCCCAACTCATCCCCCCCTAGACCCAACCCACAGGCCCAGTCCCAACTCAACCCCTAGACCCACAGGCCCAGTCTCAACTCAACCCCCCCCTAGACCCTAACAGGCACAGTCCTAACTCAACCCCTAGACCCAAAGGCCCAGTCCCAACTCAACCCCTAGACCCAAAGGGCCCAGTCCCAACTCAACCCCTAGACCCAAAGGGCCCAGTCCCAACTCAACCCCTAGACCCAAAGGGCCCAGTCCCAACTCAACCCCTAGACCCAAAGGGCCCAGTCCCAACTCAACCCCTAGACCCAAAGGGCCCAGTCCCAACTCAACCCCTAGACCCAAAGGGTCCAGTCCCAACTCAACCCCTAGACCCAAAGGGCCCAGTCCCAACTCAACCCCTAGACCCAAAGGGTCCAGTCCCAACTCAACCCCTAGACCCAAAGGGCCCAGTCCCAACTCAACCCCTAGACCCACAGGCCCAGTCCCAACTCAACCCCTAGACCCACAGGCCCAGTCCTAACTCAACCCCAACCCCTAGACACTTCTCTAGGCCCACAGGCCCAGTCCCAACTCAACCCCTAGACCTAGACCCACAGGCCCAGTCCCAACTCAACTCCTAGACCCAAAGGGCCCAGTCCCGACTCATCCCCTAGACCCAAAGGGCCCAGTCCCAACTCAACCCCTAGACCCAAAGGGCCCAGTCCCAACTCAACCCCTAGACCCAAAGGGCCCAGTCCCAACTCAATCCCTAGACCCAAAGGGCCCGGTCCCAACTCAACTCCTAGACCCAAAGGGCCCAGTCCCGACTCATCCCCTAGACCCAAAGGGCCCAGTCCCAACTCAACCCCTAGACCCAAAGGGCCCAGTCCCAACTCATCCCCTACCCCTAGACACCCTAGACCCACAGGCCCAGTCCCAACTCAACCCCTACCCCTATAGACTTTCCTCCCAAAGGGCCCATTCCCAACTCAAACCCTAGACCCAAAGGGCCCAGTCCCAACTCAACCCCTAGACCCCCCAGACACTCAACCCCTAGACCCAAAGGGCCCAGTCCCAACTCAACCCCTAGACCCAAAGGACCAGTCCCAACTCATCCCCTAGACCCACAGGCCCAGTCCCAACTCAACCCCTAGACACTTCCCTAGACCTAAAGGGCCCAGTCCCAACTCAACCCCCCCTAGACCCAAAGGGCCCAGTCCCAACTCAACCCTAGCCCCAGACACCCAAAGGGTCCAGTCCCAACTCAACCTCTAGACCCAAAGGGCCCAGTCCCAACTCAACCCCATAGACCCAAAGGGCCCAGTCCCAACTCAACCCCTGGACCCAAAGGGCCCAGTCCCAACTCAACCCCTATAGACCCAAAGGACCCAGTCCCAACTCAACCCATAGACCCAAAGGGCCCAGTCCCAACTCAACCCATAGACCCAAAGGGCCCAGTCCCAACTCAACCCCTAGACCCAAAGGGCCCAGTCCCAACTCAACCCCTAGACCCAAAGGGCCCAGTCCCAACTCAACCCCTAGACCCAAAGGGCCCAGTCCCAACTCAACCCCTAGACCCAAAGGGCCCAGTCCCAACTCAACCCCTAGACCCAAAGGGCCCAGTCCCAACTCAACCCCTAGACCCAAAGGGCCCAGTCCCAACTCAACCCCTAGACCCAAAGGGTCCAGTCCCAACTCAACCCATAGACCCAAAGGGTCCAGTCCCAACTCAACCCATACACCCAAATGGCCCAGTCCCAACTCAACCCCTAGACCCAAAGGGCCCAGTCCCAACTCAACCCCTAGACCCAAAGGGCCCAGTCCCAACTCAACCCCTAGACCCAAAGGGCCCAGTCCCAACTCAACCCCTAGACCCAAAGGGCCCAGTCCCAACTCAACCCCTAGACCCAAAGGGCCCAGTCCCAACTCAGCCCCTAGACCCAAAGGGCCCAGTCCCAACTCAGCCCCTAGACCCAAAGGGCCCAGTCCCAACTCAACCCCTAGACCCAAAGGGCCCAGTCCCAACTCAACCCCTAGACCCAAAGGGCCCAGTCCCAACTCAAGCCCAGACAGTAGAAGGAAGACATTGAGACACAGCCCATCTTGTATCCCTTAAATTATTTTACTGGACCACCACTTCACTGTTTTCTTATGCTGATTTCAACTCTCATCAATCTCATCTCTCTCTCCCTCACTTTTTCCCCTACTCTCTTGCTCCCCTTCTTCTCTCTCCCCCTCCCCTCTCTTTCTCTCTCCTCTATAGATGAGATTTATGATGAGTTGCCATGCGGTACAGAGTTACCGTCCAGATTGTGTCCTAATGGGACCACGTGTAAAGGCTATTGGCTGGGGCCCAACTATGGGATCACCCAATTCGACAACATTCTCTTTGCTGTCCTCACTGTATTCCAATGTATCACCATGGAGGGTTGGACCGATATGTTATACTATGTGAGTATACAGGGCTGTGTGTGGGGTGGAAGTGTGTGTGTGGGGAGATGGACTGTGTGTGTGTGCATGTTTGGGGGGTTGAAGTGTGTGTGTGTGTGTGTGTGTGTGTGTGTGTGTGTGTGTGTGTGTGTGTGTGTGTGTGTGTGTGTGTGTGTGTGTGTGTGTGTGTGTGTGTGTGTGTGTGTGTGTGTGTGTGTGTGTGTGTGTGTTTGTGTGGGGGGTTGAAGTGTGTGTGTGTGTGTGGGGAGATGGACTATGTGTGTGTGTGTGTTTGGGGGGTTGAAGTGTGTGTGTGTGTGTGTGGGGGGAAGATGGACTGTGTGTGTGTGCATGTTTGGGGGGTTGAATTGTGTGTGTGTGTGGGGGGAGATGGACTGTGTGTGTGTGTTTGGGGGTTAAAGTGTGTGTGTGTGGTGGGGGAGATGGACTGTGTGTGTGTGTGTTTGGGGGTTGTGTGTGTGTGTGTGTGTGTGTGTGTGTGTGTGTGTGTGTGTGTGTGTGTGTGTGTGTGTGTGTGTGTGTGTGTGTGTGTGTGTGTGTGTGTGTGTGTGTGTGTGTGTGTGTGTGTGTGTGTGTGTGTGTGTGTGTGTGTGTGTGTGTGTGTGTGTGTGTGTGTGTGTGTGTGTGTGTGTGTGTGTGTGTGTGTGTGTGTGTGTGTGTGTGTGTGTGTGTGAGATGGAATGTGTGTGTGTGTGTGTGTGTGTGTGTGTGTGTGTGTGTGTGTGTGTGTGTGTGTGTGTGTGTGTGTGTGTGTGTGTGTGTGTGTGTGTGTGTGTGTGGGGGAGATGGAATGTGTGTGTGCGTGTTTGGGGGTTGAAGTGTGTGTGTGTGTGAGGGGGGGGGGGGGGTTGAAGTGTGTGTGTGTTCACTGTCCTTCCAGTATATCACCATGTAGGGATGGGTGGACATGTTATGCTATGTGCTGTAAGGGAATTCATTGTAAATACTAATCCTTGTATAAATGTACAGCACAGGGAACACTATGGTCTGCTAATGTAATACCGATTTCCACACAATGTTTTATTCATTGGCAACACATCTAGACAATGTATAATTTACAGTCCACATCCTATTCTATTCCATTCCTACAAATGTTTGGGAAAACACGCTAGTGTGATGTAAGAAGTATGGAAATGGGCAGGACGGGTATCTGTGGAATGGAACCATTTTTAGATGCAAGTTTAATACATTCTTCAGCTCTGTTTGTTTGATCTGTCTGTCTGACTAACGTCCTGTCTGTCTGTCTGTCTGTCTGTCTGTCTGTCTGTCTGTCTGTCTGTCTGTCTGTCTGTCTGTCTGTCTGTCTGTCTGTCTGTCTGTCTGTCTGTCTGTCTGTCTGTCTGTCTGTCTGTCTGTCTGACTAACTGTCTGTCTGTCTGTCTGTCTGTCTGTCTGTCTGTCTGTCTGTCTGTCTGTCTGTCTGTCTGTCTGACTAACGTCCGGTCTGTCTGTCTGACTAACGTCCTGTCTGTCTGTCTGACTAACGTCCTGTCTGTTTGTCTGTCTGTCTGATTAACCTGTCTGTCTATCTGACTAACCTCATGTCTGTCTGTCTGACTAACTTCCTGTCTGTCTGTCTGTCTGTCTGTCTGTCTGTCTGTCTGTCTGTCTGTCTGTCTGTCTGTCTGTCTGTCTGTCTGTCTGTCTGTCTGTCTGTCTGTCTGTCTGTGTCTGTTTGTCTGTCTGTCTGTCTGTCTGTCTGTCTGTCTGTCTGTCTGACTAACGTCCTGTCTGTCTGTCTGTCTGTCTGTCTGTCTGTCTGTCTGTCTGTCTGTCTGTCTGTCTGTCTGTCTGTCTGTCTGTCTGTCTGACTAACGTCCTGTCTGTCTGACTAACGTCCTGTCTGTCTGTCTGACTAACGTCCTGTCTGTCTGTTTGTCTGTCTGTCTGTCTGATTAACCTGTCTGTCTATCTGACTAACCTCATGTCTGTCTGTCTGACTAACTTTCTGTCTGTCTATCTGTCTGTCTCACCAGAGTAATGATGTCTGTCTGTCTCACCAGAGTAATGATGTCTGTCTGTCTCTCCAGAGTAATGATGTCTGTCTGTCTCACCAGAGTAATAATGTCTCTGCCTCACCAGAGTAATGATGTCTGTCTGTCTCACCAGAGTAATGATGTCTGTCTGTCTCACCAGAGTAATAATGTCTGTCTGTCTCACCAGAGTAATAATGTCTGTCTGTCTCACCAGAGTAATAATGTCTGTCTGTCTGTCTCTCCAGAGTAATAATGTCTGTCTATCTCAGCAGAGTAATGATGTCTGTCTGTCTCACCAGAGTAATAATGTATGTCTGTCTCACCAGAGTAATGATGTCTGTCTGTCTCACCAGAGTAATAATGTATGTCTGTCTCTCCAGAGTAATAATGTCTGTCTATCTCACCAGAGTAATGATGTCTGTCTGTCTCACCAGAGTAATAATGTCTGTCTGTCTCACCAGAGTAATGATGTCTGTCTGCCTCACCAGAGTAATGATGTCTGTCTGTCTCACCAGAGTAATAATGTAGAGGGAAGTGCCTGGAACTGGATGTACTACATCCCCCTCATCATCATCGGGTCCTTCTTCATGTTAAATCTGGTGCTGGGCGTCCTCTCAGGGTACGTACATATGCACACCTGTGTGTGTGTGTGTGTGTGTGTGTGTGTGTGTGTGTGTGTGTGTGTGTGTGTGTGTGTGTGTGTGTGTGTGTGTGTGTGTGTGTGTGTGTGTGTGTGTGTGTGTGTGTCGTTTGCGCGCGTTATGTGTGAGTCTGCGTGCGTGTTTAACTGATCCATTCACAACTTTCCTTCCTCAATACTCCCTCCTCCACCCCGCTCTAAACACAGTCTCTCAGGTCCTAGATTGACGGTTTTCTAGTTATCCTATGAGTCTTTAAGAGTTATCCTAAGAGTCTTTAAGAGTTATCCTATGAGTCTTTAAGAGTTATCCTATGAGTCTTTAAGAGTTATCCTATGAGTCTTTAAGAGTTATCCTAAGAGTCTTTAAGAGTTATCCTATGAGTCTTTAAGAGTTATCCTAAGAGTCTTTAAGAGTTATCCTAAGAGTCCACCAGTTTAAGCTGTAAGGCCAAAAATAATTGTGTATTTTGTTGATATTTCAAGGGGTCTTACAATTGAAAATCAAATAGCTAAATGATCCTTGGTATGACCTTCTTAAAACAATTCCATATAGCTTAGTAGAACCCACTACACAGCTTAGACAGGGCTTAAGAGTTATCCCAATAGTCTTTAAGAATTGTCCTGAGAGTCTTCAAGAGTTATCCTAATAGTCTAAGAATTATCCCAATAGTCTTTAAGAGTTATCCCAATAGTCTGTAAGAATTATCCCAATAGTCTTTAAGAATTATCCCAATAGTCTTTAAGAATTATCCCAATAGTCTTTAAGAATTATCCCAATAGTCTGTAAGAGTTATCCCAATAGTCTTTAAGAATTATCCAAATAGTCTTTAAGAGTTATCCCAATAGTCTGTAAGAGTTATCCAAATAGTCTGTAAGAGTTATCCAAATAGTCTTTAAGAATTATCCCAATTGTCTTTAAGAGTTATGCTGAGAGCCTTTAAGAATGATCCCAATAGTCTTTAAGAATTATCCCAATAGTCTTTAAGTGTTATGCTGGTGAATGAGGACCCAAAAGCGACTTAGTAGAAACAGAGTCTTTATTCCAGTCTATAACAAAAACGATAATCCTGGATATAATCTCAGGTAAAGTCAAACAGGAAAACTGAATTCCTCTAGGCAGTAGAGGGGAACAACTGGAGACGCGACCACAGACTGCAGGTCGCTTCGGGAAGGCGCAGGCCGTAGCTGATATAGATACCTGCTCACACGCAGCATCTGAAGAAGGTAGAAACACGACAGGGCGGAACAAGGACACAGAACAGCAAACATCAAACAAGGATCCGACAAGGACAGAAGCGGAAAACAGAGGGAGAAATAGGGACTCTAATCAGAGGGCAAAATAGGGGACAGGTGTGAAAGAGTAAATGAGGTAGTTAGGAGAATGAGGAACAGCTGGGAGCAGGAACGGAACGATAGAGAGAGAGAGCGAGAGAGGGAGAGAGGGAGGGGGAGAGAGAGAGGGATAGAAAGAGGGAAAGAACCTAATAAGACCAGCAGAGGGAAACGAATAGAAGGGGAAGCACAGGGACAAGACATGATAATCAATAACAAAACATGACAGTACCCCCCCACTCACCGAGCGCCTCCTGGCGCACTCGAGGAGGAACCCTGGCGGCAACGGAGGAAATCCTCAATCAACGAACGGTCCAGCACGGCCCGAGATGGAACCCAACTCCTCTCCTCAGGACCGTAACCCTCCCAATCCACTAAGTACTGGTGACCACGTCTCCGAGAACGCATGTCCATGATCTTCCGTACCTTGTAAATAGGTGCGCCCTCGACAAGGACGGGGGGGGGAGGGAAGACGAACGGGGGCGCGAAGAAAAGGCTTGACACAGGAGACATGGAAGAGAGGGTGGACGCGACGAAGATGTCGCGGAAGAAGCAGTCGCACAGTGACAGGATTGACGACCTGAGAGACACGGAGCGGACCAATGAACCGCGGAGTCAACTTGCGAGAAGTTGTCGTAAGGGGAAGGTTACGAGTGGAACGCCACACTCTCTGACCGCGACAATACCTAGGACTCTTAATCCTACGTTTATTGGCGGCTCTCACAGTCTGCGCCCTGTAACGGCAAAGTGCAGACCTGACCCTCCTCCAGGTGCGCTCACAACGTTGGACAAAAGCCTGAGCGGAGGGAACGCTGGACTCGGCGAGCTGGGACGAGAACAGAGGAGGCTGGTACCCAAGACTACTCTGAAACGGAGATAGCCCGGTAGCAGACGAAGGAAGCGAGTTGTGAGCGTATTCTGCCCAGGGGAGCTGTTCTGCCCAAGACGCAGGGTTTCGAAAAGAAAGGCTGCGTAATATGCGACCAATCGTCTGATTGGCCCTTTCTGCTTGACCATTAGACTGGGGATGAAAACCGGAAGAGAGACTGACGGAAGCACCAATCAAACAACAGAACACCCTCCAAAACTGTGACGTGAATTGCGGGCCTCTGTCTGAAACGGCGTCTAACGGGAGGCCATGAATTCTGAACACATTCTCAATGATGATTTGTGCCATCTCCTTAGCGGAAGGAAGCTTAGCGAGGGGAATGAAATGTGCCGCCTTAGAGAACCTATCGACAACCGTAAGAATCACAGTCTTCCCCGCAGACGAAGGCAGACCGGTAATAAAGTCTAAGGCGATGTGAGACCATGGTCGAGAAGGAATGGGAAGCGGTCTGAGACGACCGGCAGGAGGAGAGTTACCTGACTTAGTCTGCGCGCAGTCCGAACAAGCAGCCACGAAACGGCGCGTGTCATGCTCCTGAGTAGGCCACCAAAACCGCTGGCGAATAGAAGCAAGCGTACCCCGAACGCCGGGGTGGCCAGCTAACTTGGCAGAGTGAGCCCACTGAAGAACAGCCAGACGAGTAGAGACAGGAACGAAAAGAAGGTTACTAGGACAAGCGCGCGGCGACGCAGTGTGAGTGAGTGCTTGCTTTACCTGTCTCTCAATTCCCCAGACAGTCAACCCGACAACACGCCCTTCAGGGAGAATCCCCTCGGGGTCGGTAGAAGCTACAGAAGAACTAAAGAGACGGGATAAGGCATCAGGCTTGGTGTTCTTATTTCCCGGGCGATAAGAAATCACGAACTCGAAACGAGCGAAAAACAACGCCCAACGAGCTTGACGTGCATTGAGTCGTTTGGCAGAACGGATGTACTCAAGGTTCTTATGGTCAGTCCAAACGACAAAAGGGACGGTCGCCCCCTCCAACCACTGTCGCCATTTGCCCAGGGCCAAGCGGATGGCGAGCAGCTCGCGGTTACCCACATCATAGTTGTGTTCCGATGGCGACAGGCGATGAGAAAAATAAGTGCAAGGATGGACCTTATCGTCAGAATGGAAGCGCTGGGACAGAATGGCTCCCACGCCCACCTCTGAAGCGTCAACCTCGACAATGAATTGTTTAGTGACGTCAGGAGTAACAAGGATAGGAGCGGATGTAAAACGCTTCTTGAGGAGATCAAAAGCTCCCTGGGCGGAACCGGACCACTTAAAGCACGTCTTGACAGAAGTAAGAGCTGTGAGAGGGGCAGCCACTTGACCGAAATTACGAATGAAACGCCGATAGAAATTAGCGAAACCGAGAAAGCGCTGCAACTCGACACGTGACTTAGGAACGGGCCAATCGCTGACAGCCTGGACCTTAGCGGGATCCATCTGAATGCCTTCAGCGGAAATAACAGAACCGAGAAATGTGACAGAGGAGACATGAAAGGCGCACTTCTCAGCCTTCACGTAGAGACAATTCTCTAAAAGGCGCTGGAGTACACGTCGAACGTGCTGAACATGAATCTCGAGTGACGGTGAAAAAATTAGGAAATCGTCAAGGTAAACGAAAACAAAGATGTTCAGCATGTCTCTCAGTACATCATTAACTAATGCCTGAAAGACAGCTGGAGCATTAGCGAGACCGAACGGCAGAACCCGGTATTCAAAATGCCCTAACGGAGTGTTAAACGCCGTTTTCCACTCGTCCCCCTCTCTGATGCGCACGAGATGGTAAGCGTTACGAAGGTCCAACTTAGTAAAGAACCTGGCTCCCTGCAGAATCTCGAAGGCTGACGACATAAGGGGAAGCGGATAACGATTCTTAACCGTTATGTCATTCAGCCCTCGATAATCCACGCAGGGGCGCAGGGTACCGTCCTTCTTCTTAACAAAAAAAAAACCCGCTCCGGCGGGAGAGGAAGAAGGCACCACGGTACCGGCGTCGAGAGAAACAGACAGATAATCCTCGAGAGCCTTACGTTCGGGAGCCGACAGAGAGTATAGTCTACCCCGAGGGGAGTGGTCCCCGGAAGGAGATCAATACAACAATCATACGACCGGTGAGGAGGAAGGGAGTTGGCTCTGGACCGACTGAAGACCGTGCGCAGATCATGATATTCCTCCGGCACTCCTGTCAAATCACCAGGTTCCTCCTGAGAAGAGGGGACAGAAGAAACAGGAGGGATAGCAGACATTAAACACTTCACATGACAAGAAACGTTCCAGGATAGGATAGAATTACTAGACCAATTAATAGAAGGATTATGACATACTAGCCAGGGATGACCCAAAACAACAGGTGTAAAAGGTGAACGAAAAATCAAAAAGGAAATGGTCTCACTGTGGTTACCAGATACTGTGAGGGTTAAAGGTAGAGTCTCACATCTGATACTGGGGAGAAGACTACCATCTAAGGCGAACATGGGCGTGGGCTCCCCCTAACTGTCTGAGAGGAATGTCATGTTTCCGAGCCCATGCTTCGTCCATAAAACAACCCTCAGCCCCAGAGTCTATCAAGGCACTGCAGGAAGCTGCCGAACCGGTCCAGCGTAGATGGACCGACAAGGTAGTACAGGATCTTGATGGAGAGACCTGAGTAGTAGCGCTCACCAGTAGCCCTCCGCTTACTGATGAGCTCTGGCCTTTTACTGGACATGAAAAGACAAAATGTCCAGCAGAACCGCAATAGAGGCAAAGGCGGTTGGTGATTCTCCGTTCCCTCTCCTTAGTCGAGATGCGAATACCTCCCAGCTGCATGGGCTCAGTCTCTGAGCCGGTGGGAGGAGATGGTTGAGATGCGGAGAGGGGGAACACCGTTAACGCGAGCTCTCTTCCACGAGCTCGGTGACGAAGATCTACCCATCGTTCTATGCGGATGGCGAGTGCAATCAAAGAATCCACGCTGGAAGGAACCTCCCGGGAGAGAATCTCATCTTTAACCTCAGCGTGGAGTCCCTCCAGAAAACGAGCGAGCAACGCCGGCTCGTTCCAGTCACTGGAGGCAGCAAGAGTGCGAAACTCTATAGAGTAATCCGTTATGGATCGATCACCTTGACATAGGGAAGCCAGGGCCCTGGAAGCCTCCTTCCCAAAAACTGAACGATCAAAAACCCGTATCATCTCCTCTTTAAAGTTCTGATACTCGTTAGTACACTCAGCCCTTGCCTCCCAGATAGCTGTGCCCCACTCCCGAGCCCGACCAGTAAGGAGTGATATGACGTAGGCGATCCAAGCTCTCTCTCTTGAGTATGTGTTGGGCTGGAGAGAGAACACAATATCACACTGGGTGAGAAAGGAGCGGCACTCAGTGGGCTGCCCAGAGTAACATGGTGGGTTATTAACCCTAGGTTCCGGAGACTCGGAAGACCAGGAAGTAGCTGGTGGCACGAGACGAAGACTCTGAAACTGTCCTGAGAGGTCGGAGACCTGAGCGGCCAGGGTCTCAACGGCATGACGAGCAGCAGACAATTCCTGCTCGTGTCTGCCGAGCATTGCTCCCTGGATCTCGACGGCAGTGTTGCGAGAATCCGTTGTCGCTGGGTCCATTCTTGGTCGGATCCTTCTGTTATGCTGGTGAATGAGGACCCTAAAGCGACTTAGTAGAAACAGAGTCTTTATTCCAGTCTATAACAAAAACGATAATCCTGGATATAATCTTAGGTAAAGTCAAACAGGAAAACTGAATTCCTCTAGGCAGTAGAGGGGAACAACTGGAGACGCGACCACAGACTGCAGGTCGCTTCGGGAAGGCGCAGGCCGTAGCTGATATAGATACCTGCTCACACGCAGCATCTGAAGAAGGTAGAAACACGACAGGGCGGAACAAGGACACAGAACAGCAAACATCAAACAAGGATCCGACAAGGACAGAAGCGGAAAACAGAGGGAGAAATAGGGACTCTAATCAGAGGGCAAAATAGGGGACAGGTGTGAAAGAGTAAATGAGGTAGTTAGGAGAATGAGGAACAGCTGGGAGCAGGAACGGAACGATAGAGAGAGAGAGCGAGAGAGGGAGAGAGGGAGGGGGAGAGAGAGAGGGATAGAAAGAGGGAAAGAACCTAATAAGACCAGCAGAGGGAAACGAATAGAAGGGGAAGCACAGGGACAAGACATGATAATCAATGACAAAACATGACATTAAGAGTTATCCTGAGATTCTTTAAGAGTTATCCTGAGATTCTTTAAGAGTTATCCTGAGATTCTTTAAGAGTTATCCTGAGATTCTTTAAGAGTTATCCTGAGATTCTTTAAGAGTTATCCTGAGATTCTTTAAGAGTTATCCTGAGATTCTTTAAGAAATATCCCAATAGTCTTTAAGAGTTATCCTGAGATTCTTTAAGAGTTATCCTGAGATTCTTTAAGAGTTATCCTGAGATTCTTTAAGAAATATCCCAATAGTCTTTAAGAGTTATCCTGAGATTCTGTGAGAGTTATCCTGAGATTCTTTAAGAGTTATCCTGAGATTCTTTAAGAAATATCCTGAGATTCTTTAAGAGTTATCCTAAGATTCTTTAAGAGTTATCCTGAGAATCTTTAAGAGTTATCCTGATATCCTTTAAGAGTTATCCTGAGATTCTTTGAGTTATCCTGAGATTCTTTAAGAAATATCCCAATAATCTTTAAGAGTTATCCTGAGATTCTTTAAGAAATATCCCAATAGTCTTTAAGAGTTATCCTGAGATTCTTTAAGAAATATCCCAATAGTCTTTAAGAGTTATCCTGAGATTCTTTAAGAGTTATCCTGAGATTCTTTAAGAGTTATCCTGAGATTCTTTAAGAGTTATCCTGAGATTCTTTAAGAGTTATCCTGAGATTCTTTAAGAGTTATCCTGAGATTCTTTAAGAAATATCCCAATAGTCTTTAAGAATTATCCTGAGATTCTTTAAGAGTTATCCTGAGATTCTTTAAGAGTTATCCTAAGATTCTTTAAGAGTTATCCTGAGATTCTTTAAGAGTTATCCTGAGATTCTTTAAGAGTTATCCTGAGATTCTTTAAGAAATATCCCAATAGTCTTTAAGAGTTATCCTGAGATTCTTTAAGAAATATCCCAATAGTCTTTAAGAGTTATCCTGAGATTCTTTAAGAAATATCCCAATAGTCTTTAAGAGTTATCCTGAGATTCTTTAAGAAATATCCCAATAGTCTTTAAGAGTTATCCTGAGATTCTTTAAGAAATATCCCAATAGTCTTTAAGAGTTATCCTGAGATTCTTTAAGAAATATCCCAATAGTCTTTAAGAGTTATCCTGAGATTCTTTAAGAGTTATCCTGAGATTCTTTAAGAGTTATCCTGAGATTCTTTAATAAATATCCCAATAGTCTTTAAGAGTTGTCCCAATAGTCCCAGTAGACACACACACACACACAGTAGAGACACACACACACACACAGTAGAGACACACACACACACACACACACAGTAGAGACACGCACACACAGTAGAGACACACACACACACAGTAGAGACACACACACACCACAGTAGAGACACACACACACACACACAGTAGAGACACACACACAGTAGAGACACACACACAGTAGAGACACGCACACACAGTAGAGACATGCATACACAGTAGAGACACACACACACACACACAGTAGAGACACACACACACACACAGTATAGACATGCACACACAGTAGAGACACACACAGTAGAGACACACACACACAGTAGAGACACACACACAGTAGAGACACGCACACACAGTAGAGACACGCAAACACAGTAGAGACACACACAGTGGACGGGAAGACACACACACACACACAGTAGAGACACACACACACAGTAGAGACACACACAGTGGACGGGAAGACACACACACACACACACAGTAGAGACACGCACACACAGTAGAGACACACACAGTGGACGGGAAGACACACACACACAGTAGAGAAACACACACAGTAGAGACACACACACACACACACACAGTAGAGACACGCACACACAGTAGAGACATGCATACACAGTAGAGACACGCACACACAGTAGAGACACGCACACACACACAGTAGAGACACGCACACACACAGTAGAGACACACACACAGTAGAGACATGCACACACAGTAGAGACACGCATACACAGTAGAGACACACACACACAGTAGAGACACACACAGTAGAGACACGCATACACAGTAGAGACACGCATACACAGTAGAGACACACACACACAGTAGAGACACACACACACACAGTAGAGACACACACACACACAGTAGAGACACACACACACACAGTAGAGACACACACACACACACACAGTAGAGACACACACACACACACA
>NW_025744940.1:35000-62500 GCF_021184085.1 Oncorhynchus gorbuscha
TTCCATCGCATTTCCAACTGTACAGATGGTTTTCTCACAAAACAATGTGTGTTATATAGTGAGTGTGTCCACTCTGGTATTGTCACATGCACCAAATACAACAGGTGTAGGTAGACCTTACTGTGAGATGTTTACTTACAAGCCCTTAACCATGCAGTTGAAGAAATAGAGTTCATCAAATATTTACTAAATAAACTAAAGATTAAAAAATAGAGTCAATCAAAAAGTAACACAGGGGGTTCTGGTACCGAGTCAACGTGCGGGGGTACAGGTTAGTCCAGGTCATTTGTAAAGTAACACAGGGGGTTCTGGTACCGAGTCAACGTGCGGGGGTACAGGTTAGTCCAGGTCATTTGTAAAGTAACACAGGGGTTCCGGTACCGAGTCAACGTGCGGGGGTACAGGTTAGTCCAGGTCATTTGTAAAGTAACACAGGGGTTCCGGTACCGAGTCAACGTGCGGGGGTACAGGTTAGTCCAGGTCATTTGTAAAGTAACACAGGGGTTCTGGTACCGAGTCAACGTGCGGGGGTACAGGTTAGTCCAGGTCATTTGTAAAGTAACACAGGGGGTTCCGGTACCGAGTCAACGTGCGGGGGTACAGGTTAGTCCAGGTCATTTGTAAAGTAACACAGGGGGTTCCGGTACCGAGTCAACGTGCGGGGTACAGGTTAGTCCAGGTCATTTGTAAAGTAACACAGGGGGTTCCGGTACCGAGTCAACGTGCGGGGGTACAGGTTAGTCCAGGTCATTTGTAAAGTAACACAGGGGGTTCCGGTATCGAGTCAACGTGCGGGGGTACAGGTTAGTCCAGGTCATTTGTAAAGTAACACAGGGGGTTCCGGTATCGAGTCAACGTGCGGGGGTACAGGTTAGTCCAGGTCATTTGTAAAGTAACACAGGGGGTTCTGGTACCGAGTCAACGTGCGGGGGTACAGGTTAGTCCAGGTCATTTGTAAAGTAACACAGGGGGTTCCGGTACCGAGTCAACGTGCGGGGGTACAGGTTAGTCCAGGTCATTTGTAAAGTAACACAGGGGTTTCCGGTACCGAGTCAACGTGCGGGGTACAGGTTAGTCAAGGTCATTTGTAAATTAACACAGGGGGTTCCGGTACCGAGTCAACGTATAGAGGTCCTGGATGTCAGGAAGCTTGGCCCCAGTGATGTACTGGGCCGTACACACTACCCTTTGTAGCTCCTTACGGTCAGATGCCGAGCAGTTACCATACCAGGCGGTGATGCAACCAGTCAGGGTGTTCTCGATGGTGGAGTTGTAGAACGTTTTGAGGATCTGGAGACCCATGCCAAGTCTTTTCTCCTGAGGGGGAAAGGTGTTGTCGTGCCTCTTTGGTGTGTATGGACCATTTTAGTTTGTTGGTGATGTGGACACCAAGGAACTCTCGCCACGCTCCACTACAGCATTGCATCAGTTTATGGTGGTAAATAGACGGATATGAATAATATAGATGAGAAATCTCTTGGTAGATAGTGTGGTCTACAGCTTATCATGAGGTATTCAACCTAAGGCGAGCAATACCTTGAGACTTCTTTAATATTAGACATCGCGCACCAGCAGTTATTGGCAAATGCCCCTCGTCTTGCCAGACGTAGCTGCTCTGTCCTGCCAAAACACGGAGAAGCCAGCCAGCTCTATATTATCCTTGTCTTTGTTCAGCCAAGTCTCGGTGAAACATAAGATATGACAGTTTTTAATGTCTCGTTGGTAGGAAAGTCTTAATCGTAGACCGTACAGTTTGTTTTCCAATGACGTTGGCCAATAATACGGAGGGTAGTGGTGGTTTACCTACTAGTCTGCGAATTCTTACAAGGCGCCCAGCCCCCCCCCCATTCTTACAAGGCGCCCCCCCCCCCATTCTTACAAGGCGCCCAGCCCCCCGCCCCATTCTTACAAGGCGCCCAGCCCCCGCCCATTCTTACAAGGCGCCCAGCCCCCCCCATTCTTACAAGGCGCCCAGCCCCCCCCCCCCCCCTCCCCCCATTCTTACAAGGCTCCCAGACCCCACCCCCCATTCTTACAAGGCGCCCAGCCCCCCGCCCCACTCTTACAAGGCGCCCAGCCCCCCCCATTCTTACAAGGCGCCCAGCCCCCCCCATTTTTACAAGGCGCCCAGCCCCCCCATTCTTACAAGGCGCCCAGCCCCCCCCCTCCCCCATTCTTACAAGGCGCCCAGCCCCCACCCCACCATTCTTACAAGGCGCCCAGCCCCCCGCCCCATTCTTACAAGACGCCCAGCCCCCCCATTCTTACAAGGCGCCCAGCCCCCCCATTCTTACAAGGCGCCCAGCCCCACCCCCCCCCATTCTTACAAGGCGCCCAGCCCCCCATTCTTACAAGGCGCCCAGCCCCCCCCATTCTTACATGGCGCCCAGCCCCCCATTCTTACATGGCGCCCAGCCCCCCCCCCACCCCCATTCTTACAAGGCGCCCAGCCCCCCTCATTCTTACAAGGCGCCCAGCCACCCCCCATTCTTACAAGGCGCCCAGCCCCCCCATTCTTACAAGGCGCCCAGCCCCCCCATTCTTACAAGGTGCCCAGCCCCCCCCCCATTCTTACAAGGCGCCCAGCCCCCCCCCCATTCTTACAAGGCGCCCAGCCCCCCATTCTTACAAGGCGCCCAGCCCCCCCCTTTACTCCATCTTTTCTTCACGCTGATGATGGGGATTTGTCCAGTTCGAGGTGAGTAATACGCTGTTCTGATGTCCAGAAGCTCTTTTCGGTCATAAGAGACGGTAGCAGCATCGTTATGTAGCAAATGAGTTACACGAAAAAACTAACTAAATAGCACAGTTGGTTGGGAGCCCGTAAAACCGAGCAAGGTTATTTTTATTTGTCAAATGGCAGCCAAGCATTGATTATCATGTCACCAGAATAAGACCCTCAATATTTATTGGAAAGGAACATCAAGCTCATCACGTTGCACTTTCACCACAGAACAGCTCATAATAATGGCTGGAAAGGAGGAGATGGAATGGCAATGGAAACCATGTGTTGGATGTATTTGTTACCATTCCACGAATTCCGCTCCAGTCACTAGAACGAGCCCGTCCTCCCTAATGAAGGTGCTATACGAACCTCCTGTGACTTTCACAACATTGTCTTTCCATCTGGAGCCTAATAAACTGTGTGCTTTCCTGACGAGTCGTAGTGGGAGGACCACACAGCATGTCATCGCGGGACTCCAAGTTTACGATATGATGGTTATTGGATCAATATTTGCGCATAAAAGGGTTTCCGCTTCTCGCATAATTCATTTTACTGACACAAAAAGATCCCACCTCGTCTTGCGTATTTTCTTTTGTCGACATTTGGAAAGTTTGGCGAAGAATGTTTCGGTTTCCATCAGGCCATAAAAAGGTTGGATGGAAACCTTGTTTGTGATACCGAGAGAGAGAATGAGTGTGTCAGAAAGAGAGAGAAAGATTGGAACATTCTATCTTTCTATATCCTCCAGGTACCGTCAAGACCAAGAACAAGAAGGAGCTTCTGAATCCAGAGGAGGGGGAAGACGGTGGAGCTAATGGTTTTTATTACACAATTATTCATAACTTCATAATAATACCATGAAGAAGCTTTACAGTGTAAAACAGGGACCAGGCAACTGGTGACCCAGGGACCCCCATCATACGTTAGCAATTACAGTGTAAAACAGGGATCAGGCAACTGGTGACCCAGGGACCCCCATCATACGTTAGCAATTACAGTGTAAAACAGGGACCAGGCAACTGGTGACCCAGGGACCCCCATCATACGTTAGCAATTACAGTGTAAAACAGGGATCAGGCAACTGGTGACCCAGAGACCCCCATCATACGTTAGCAATTACAGTGTAAAACAGGGATCAGGCAACTGGTGACCCAGGGACCCCCATCATACGTTAGCAATTACAGTGTAAAACAGGGATCAGGCAACTGGTGACCCAGGGACCCCCATCATACGGGCTATTTTAAAGTCTATGTCAGAGACTTCAGTCATTTACTCAATGTTAGGAGTTGAGAAATTAGAAAGAAGATATTCTAATATTTTCCTACTGTAGGTATGTCAATCAAAATGTGTTTATTCTGTTGCTGCTAGCGATATTCATAAAACATTGAAATAATAAAAGTGTTAAATCAAGGTGGCCCAACTCAAGATATGTTAGTATCTAGTTCCATAGAGTTTTTTGAGTTCACTCAACTTTTTGTAGAAGTGTAAACTTGACATTTAAAGTTGGACAAAAATCAACGAGACAAGTTGGCAAAAATGTTGTTCCAACTTAACTAAAAAAGCTGGGCTAAAGTTCAATGAACTTGAAACACAGTTGAAATCTGAAGTTTAAATACACATTAGCCAAATACATTTAAACTCAGTTTTTCACATTTCCTGACATTTAATCCTAGTAGAAAGGAGAGTTTTAGGTCAGTTAGGATCACCACTTTATTTTTAGAATGTGAAATGTCAGAATAATAGTAGAGAGAATGATTTAGTTCAGCTTTTATTCCTTTCATCATATTCCTGGTGGGTCAGAAGTTTACATACACTCAATTCGTATTTGGTAGCATTGCCTTTAAATTGTTTAACTTGGGTCAACTATACCACCAGTATACTACTACTACATTACTACTATACTACTACTATACCACCAGTATACTACTAATATATTACTACTATACTACTACTATACCACCAGTATACTACTAATATATTACTACTATACTACTACTATACCACCGGTATACTACTAATATATTACTACTATACCACCGGTATACTACTAATATATTACTACTATACTACTACTATACCACCAGTATACTACTAATATATTACTACTATACTACTACTATACCACCGGTATACTACTAATATATTACTACTATACTACTACTATACCACCAGTATACTACTACTATACTACTACTATACCACCAGTATACGACTAATATATTACTACTATACTACTACTATACCACCAGTATACTACTACTATACTACTACCATACCACCAGTATACTACTAATATATTACTACTATACTACTACTATACCACCGGTATACTACTAATATATTACTACTATACTACTACTATACCACCAGTATACTACTACTATACTACTACTATACCACCAGTATACTACTAATATATTATTACTATACTACTACTATACCACCAGTATACTACTAATATATTACTACTATACTACTACTATACCACCGGTATACTACTAATATATTACTACTATACTACTACTATACCACCAGTATACTACTAATATATTACTACTATACTACTACTATACCACCGGTATACTACTAATATATTACTACTATACTACTACTATACCACCAGTATACTACTACTATATGCACAAAGTAAATGTCTTAACCGACTTGCCAAAACTATAGTTTGTTAACAAGAAATTTGTGGAGTGGTTGAGAAATGAGTTTTAATGACTCCAACCTAAGTGTATGTAAACTTCTGACTTCAACTGTACATTAAGACAAGGGAAGTGGAGTGGTTGAGAAATGAGTTTTAATGACTCCAACCTAAGTGTATGTAAACTTCTGACTTCAACTGTACATTAAGACAAGGGAAGTGGAGTGGTTGAGAAATGAGTTTTAATGACTCCAACCTAAGTGTATGTAAACTTCCGACTTCAACTGTACATTAAGACAAGGGAAGTGGAGTGGTTGAGAAATGAGTTTTAATGACTCCAACCTAAGTGTATGTAAACTTCCGACTTCAACTGTACATTAAGACAAGGGAAGTGGAGTGGTTGAGAAATTAGTTTTAATGACTCCAACCTAAGTGTATGTAAACTCCTGACTTCAACTGTACATTAAGACAAGGGAAGTGGAGTGGTTGAGAAATGAGTTTTAATGACTCCAACCTAAGTGTATGTAAACTTCTGACTTCAACTGTATGACAAACAAAATCCAAAGTAAAAATACTAAGCATAGAAATAGCACAGATAGAACGGCTCTACCGCTTATCAAACGTTGTTTTCCAGGCTTATGACAGATCTATAACTCTTCATCTTCTTCTAGGAGACCCGTTTGGCCGAGGTGGTCTACAGGATGGGTCCAACTACAATAGGAACGAGCGGCGGATCCGGTTCTTCATCCGTAAGATGGTGAAGACTCAGGCCTTCTACTGGACCGTCCTGAGTCTGGTGGGCCTCAACACCATGTGTGTGGCGGTGGTACACTATGAACAACCTGAGATCCTCTCCGACTTTCTCTGTGAGTAGATTTACATGCACACACACACACACATGAAAACACACACACACACACACATGAAAACACACACACACACACATGAAAACACACACACACACACACATGAAAACACACACACACACACATGAAAACACACACACACACACATGCAAACACAGCCACACACTCTCCATGATCACACACACACCTCACCTCAACACAATTTGCACTATGACCAGGCCTGAGATGCTGTCTGCCTTTTTCTGTGAGTCTCACACACACTTCCTGAACTGAAGTGATTATTCATGGCTAGTGTCCAGTCTAATTTCCATAAGATGTCTAGCTGATGAAGTCTATTAATCATGGAGAGTTATCATCACAGCAGTCTGCCATCATAGACTAGCTAGTGTCATTATTGATCTCCAGTCATCTAACCTGATTCTCTCTCTTCCCTTCCTCCTTCTCTACCCACTTTCTTGTTTGCTCCGTCTAAATCCCCCTTATTTCTTCCTGTCTCTCTCTCTCTCTCTCTCTCTCTCTCTCTCTCTCTCTCTCTCTCTCTCTCTCTCTCCTCTCTATCTCCCCCTCTATCTCTCTCTCTCTCTCTCCTCTCTCTCTCTCTCTCTCTCTCTCTCTCTCTCTCTCTCTCTCTCTCTCTCTCTCTCTCTCTCTCTCTCTCTCTCTCTCCCTCTCTCTCTCTTGCTCTCTCCCCTCTCTTTCTCTCTCCCCCCTCTCTCCCCCTCTCTCTCTCTCTCCAGTCTATGCAGAATTTATATTCCTGGGTCTGTTCATGTCAGAGATGTGTATTAAGATGTATGGCTTGGGGACAAGGCCCTACTTCAACTCCTCCTTCAACTGCTTTGACTGTGTTGTGAGTAGAGCTGTTACTCCTGCTGCTACTATATTACTACTATTTTACTACTATACTACTACTATACTGTTACTATATTACTACTATCTACTATATTACTACTATTCTACTACTATAACACCAGTATACTACTAATATATTACCACTATACTACCACTATACTACTATTATATTACTACTATATTACTACTATACTACTACCATACTACTACTATATTACTACTATACTACTACTATACTACTACCGTATTACTATATTACCACTACTGTTCTACTACCATAATACAACTATGTTACTATATTACTACTATTCTACAACCATACTAATACTACATTACTAAATTACTACTACTACATTACTACTGTTCTACTACTATACCACCAGTATACTACTACTATACTACTACTATACCACCAGTATACTACTGTCATATTACTACTATACTACTACTATACCACCAGTATACTACTGCCATATTACTACTATTCTACTACCATACTACTACATTACTAAATTACTACTACTACATTACTACTATACTCCTACTATACCACCAGTATACTACTGTTATACTACTACTATCCCACCAGTATACTACTACCATATTACTACTATACTACTACTATACCACCAGTATACTACTGCTATACTACTACTATCCCACCAGTATACTACTACCATATTACTACTATACTACTACTATACCACCAGTATACTACTACTATACTACTACTATACCACCAGTATACTACTACTATACTACTACTATACCACCAGTATACTACTGCCATTTTACTAATTTACTACTACTATACCACCCGTATACTACTACTGTACTCCTACTATACCACCAGTATAATACTACTATACTACCACTATACCACCAGCATACTACTGATATACTACTACTATACTACTACTATACCACCAGTATACTACTACTATACTACTGCTATGCCGCATGCATACTACCACTATACTACTACTATACCACCAGTATGTTACTACTATACTACTACTATACCACCAGTATACTACTACTATACTACCACTATACCACCAGTATACTACTACTATACCGCCAGTATACTACTGTCATATTACTACTATACTGCTACTATACCACCAGTATACTACTACTATACTACTACTATACCACCAGTATACTACTACCATATTACTACTATACTACTACTATACAACCAGTATACTACTGTCATATTACTACTATACTACTACTATACCACCAGAATACTACTACTATATTACTACTATACCATCAGTATACTACTGCCATATTACTACTATGCTACTACTATACCACCAGTATACTACTAATATACTACTACTATACCACCAGTACACTACTACCATATTACTACTATACTACTACTATACCATCAGTATACTACTGTCATATTACTACTATAATACTACTATACCACCAGTATACTACTGTCATATTACTACTATACTACTATACCACCAGTATACTACTATACTACTACTATACCACCAACATACTACTACTACTACTATACCACTACTATACTACTGCTATACTACCACTATACCACCAATATACTACAACTATACTACTACTATACCATCGGTATACTACTACTATACTACTACTATACCACCAGTATACTACTACTACTATACTACTACTATACCACCAGTATACTACTGTCATATTACTACTATACTACTACTATACCAGCAGTATACTACTACTATACTACTACTATACCACCAGTATACTGCTGCTATACCACCAGTATACTACTGCCATATTACTACTATACTGCTACTATACCACCAGTATACTACTAATATACTACTACTATACCACCAGTATACTACTACTGTACTAGTACTATACCACCAGTATAATACTACTATACTACCACTATACCACCAGCATACTACTAATATACTGCTACTATTCTACTACTATACCACCAGTATACTACTACTATACCGCACGTATACTACCAATATACTACTACTATACCACCAGTACACCACTACTATACTACTACTATACCATCAGTATACTACTGTCATATTACTACTATAATACTACTATACCACCAGTATACTACTGTCATATTACTACTATACCACCAGTATACTACTATAATACTACTATACTACTACTATACTACTACTATACCACCAGTATACTATTACTTTACTACTACTCTACCACCAGCATACTACTACTATACCACTAATATACTACTGCTATACTACTACTCTACCACCAGCATACTATTACTATACCACTAATATACTACTACTATACTACTACTATACCACCAGCATACTACTACTATACCACCAGTATACTACTGACATATTACTACTATACTACTACTATACCACCAGTATTTCACTACTATACTACTACTATGCTACTACTATACCACCATTATACTACTACTATACCACCAGTATACTACTACTATACTACTACTATACCACCAGTATGCTACTGTCATATTGCTACTATACTACTACTATGCCACCAGTATACTACTGTCATATTACTACTATACTACTACTATACCACCAGTATACTACTGTCATATTACTACTATACTACGACTATACCACCAGTATACTACTACTATACTACTACTATGCCACCAGTATACTACTGTCATATTACTACTATACTACTACTATACCACCAGTATACTACTACTATACTACTACTATACCACCAATGCACTAGCTGAACTATTTTGACTATGAAGTGACGATACATTTTTGTTTTTATCATTCAGAACCAGTCATTCAGAAACAGTGTTCTAATGTGTGTGTGTGTGTGTGTGTGTGTGTGTGTGTGTGTGTGTGTGTGTGTGTGTGTGTGTGTGTGTGTGTGTGTGTGTGTGTGTGTGTGTGTGTGTGTGTGTGTGTGTGTGTGTGTGTGTGTGTGTGTGTGTGTGTGTGTGTGTGTGTGTGTGTGTTAGGTGATCGTGGGCAGTATATTTGAGGTGATATACGCGGTCATTAAGCCAGGGACATCGTTTGGCATCAGTGTGTTAAGAGCCCTCCGACTGCTCAGGATCTTCAAAGTCACCAAGTGAGTCTCACACACACACGCAGGGTTGTTTGGCCTCTTCAGTCACCAAGGGATTCTGTGTTTCACCACTGCTACAGGCTCGTTGCATCATCAGCCTTTTTCCATCCTTTTCTCTTTTTCTCTCTTCTTCTGACTTTGTCATTTTCTCTATGTTTTTATGTTCCAGTCGGCCATCACTGCTGTCTGCCTTTGTCTCTCTTCCTCCCTTGCATTCTTCTCTTTCTCTGATCCAGCCAATTTGACAAAAAAGTGGTTTTGATGTCTTGATTTTTTTTTATGCCTGTCCACTAACCTCTCTCTTCCCCTTCTCCCTTTCTTTTTCTTCTTTCCTTCCTTCTCTCTCTCTCACCCCTCTTTCTCTCTCTCTCTCTCTCTCTCCCTCTCTCTCTCTCCCTCCTCTCTCTCTCTCTCTCTCTCTCTCTCTCTCTCTCTCTCTCTCTCTCTCTCTCTCTCTCTCTCTCTCTCTCTCTCTCTCTCTCTCTCTCTTTCCCCCCTTCTTTCTCTCTCCCCTCTCTCTCTCTCTCTCTCTCTCTCTCTCTCTCTCTCTCTCTCTCTCTCTCTCTCTCTCTCTCTCTCTCTCTCTCTCTCTCTCTCTCTCTCTCTCTCTCTCTCTCTCTCTCTCTCTTTCTCTCTTCTCCCTCCCCCTCTTTCTCATCCTCTCTCCTCATCCCTCTCTCCCTAGGTACTGGGCCCTCTACGTAACTTGGTGGTATCATTACTCAACTCTATGAAGTCCATCATCAGTTTGCTCTTCCTCCTCTTCCTCTTCATTGTCGTCTTTGCCCTTTTGGGCATGCAGCTCTTCGGTGGACAGTCAGTACACACACACATACACACACACAGGTTCACACGCACTCTGACACACACACACGCATATACATGCAGGAATCCACGGGCTGTTACGTACACATACATACACACAGGTTCACGTGCACGCTGACACACACACACACACACATATACATGCAGGAATCCAAGGGCTGTTACGTACACACCCACACACACACACATACATAGACAATGGGAGACAGGTAGACATGGGGCCAGTAACCCAAAGGTCGCTGGTTCGAATCCCCAGGCAGACTAGGTGAAAAATATGTTGATGTTCCCTTGAGTAAGGCACTTAACCCTAATTGCTCCTGTAAGTTGCTCTGGATAAGAATGTCTGTTAAATGACTGAAATGTCAAATGTAATACACACACACGCATAAACTGATGATGGACTTCATGGCGTGGAGAGAGAGACTTGAGGAACTGTCAACTCACAATGGACTTCCTTCTGTGTGGATCTGTCCGGACGTATCCATGATATATCATAATTTCTTGCACTTCTCTCTCGCTCGCTCCTCTCTCTCCCTTTGTCCCTCTCCCTCCTTCTCTCTTTCTCCCTCCCAGGTTCAACTTTGAAGGTGGCACACCGGCCACCAACTTTGACACCTTTCCTGCAGCTATAATGACAGTATTTCAGGTTAGACATTGGACCATTCTTTGGTGATACAGGGCGTTTTCACATGTGAAATTTGGTTACCTGGTTTGGTTTCCTGGTTCGGTTCCTGGCGCGTTTGTGAGAATTCTACATAATATGTTTTGCTTTGCCAAGACCTGAAAAGAACCGTTTGAGGGCGCGATTAGAAACATGTACCTTTGTCATGACGTCAGCGAGCCGGTTTACATCAGGCAGAGAAATTCCACGTGACTCGCGCTGCCGCATTACAATACCTGGTAGGTCCACTGGTCCTGCATCTCAGAACCGCTACTCACGCAGGGCCACGATTCGCTACAGCTACAAACGGGGTACCAAACACTCCAGGATTGGGATCCCACAGGGGGATGTGAGAGGGCCCATGCTGTAGGTTCTGTCTCATACCAAACACCTGTCTAGCTCTCTGTGCTTTTGCCACGGTAGTACAGCACTCTGGTCATTGTGTTCACGTCCTGTTTCTAGATTTGATTGGCTGCTCCAGCCTCTGACTCGTAGGACTTGCTTCTTATTGTATTTAGTTATCCTATTGGGTTTCTCTGACTAGCTTGACTCATGTTGTGTGAACACGCTTTGTGCGTTGATTAAGTGTGTAGTAACATCTTGTATTTTTCTCCCGTGAGTGTGCGCACATGCAAATGGCTCAACACTAGTGTTTTACTGTGCCATGGAAACTGTGCAGATTATGATGCGTGTCATGTATGATGATCTGTGTGCGTGTGTGTGTGTGTGTGTGTGTGTGTGTGTGTGTGTGTGTGTGTGTGTGTGTGTGTGTGTGTGTGTGTGTGTGTGTGTGTGTGTGTGTGTGTGTGTGTGTGTGTGTGTGTGTGTGTGTGTGTGTGTGTGTGTGTGTGTGCGCGCATGTGTGCGTGCGTGTGTGTGTGTGTGTGTGTGTGTGTGTGTGTGTGTGTGTGTGTGTGTGTGTGTGTGTGTGTGTGTGTGTGTGTGTGTGTGTGTGTGTGTGTGTGTGTGTGTGTGTGTGTGTGTGTGTGTGTGTGTGTGTGTGTGTGTGTGTGTGTGTGTGTTCAGATCCTGACGGGTGAAGACTGGAACATGGTGATGTATGATGGGATCAAGTCTCAGGGAGGAGTAAACAGTGGAATGGCCTACTCCGTCTTCTTCATAGTGCTCACACTCTTCGGCAACTGTATCCTGATGACCACGGCTCTATGCTGATACACACATAAACACACACATACACACAGAGACACATATAAATGCATACACACACGCACCACACACACACACATATAAATGCATTACACAAACACACACAGCACAGTTGAAGTCTCTCTATGGTGTGTGTGTGTAATGTGGCACGTAAGAACACACGTACAGACATTCTAGAGGAACACAAACAGAGGGAAGAGATACTCATCAGAATGTCATGGCTTGTGTCACAATGTTTCTGAGTTGGTCTTTTCAGTTCCTTAACCCTTCTGCTCTCAGACACCCTGCTGAATGTGTTCTTAGCTATCGCTGTGGACAATCTGGCCAATGCTCAGGAGTTGACCAAGGTACTGGACCACATTATACCTTACTTTACCTCACCTGGTTATAACCTTTCGAGAACTGTACATAACCTGGCTATAACTGTACATAACCTGGCTATGACTGTACATAACCTGGCTATAACTGTACATAACCTGGCTATGACTGTACATAACCTGGCTATGACTGTATGGGTGAAGTTATCCTTATACTCTATGCTGATCTTGGGTCAGTTTTGCGTTAGGATTTGGGGATGGCAAGCTGATCCTAGTTGCACAATTCTGGTAACTTTCCCCAAATTCCCAGGGTTTTCCAGGATTCCTGGATTTCCTGCTTATGCTCTCCTAATTCCAGGAACTTTCAACAAGTATTTCTGGAAAACTAGGGAATTTTGTGAATTATACTGTACTGTTTTACTCTTCTACTGAGCCTGCCTACCACTGACTGGACCAGGCGATAGACCTTATTCAGACATTGTTAATTGACTAATGTTCGACACCCCACTAGCTGTCAATGATAGAACACACAGACTGAATAAGGTCTATTTAATATGGCTAATGCTCTCTCTTTCTCTCTCTCGACTCTTTCTCTCTCCCGCTCTTTCTTTTCTTCTCGCTTTCTCTCTCTCACTTTCTTTATCTTTCTCTCTTTCTC
This sequence comes from Oncorhynchus gorbuscha, assembly GCF_021184085.1. Classification (NCBI taxonomy): domain Eukaryota; kingdom Metazoa; phylum Chordata; class Actinopteri; order Salmoniformes; family Salmonidae; genus Oncorhynchus; species Oncorhynchus gorbuscha. Next base: position 48,812 of record NW_025744940.1, read on the forward strand.
TATTTCTCTCTCGCTCTCTCCCCCTCTCTCTCTCTCTCTCTCTCTCTCTCTCTCTCTCTCTCTCTCTCTCTTTTATCTCTCTCCATTTATTTCCCTCCCTCCAGGATGAGGAGGAGCAAGAAGAGGCAGCTAATGCCAAGACAACCCTGCAGAAGGCCAAGGAGGTGGCTGAAGTTAGTCCTCTGTCTGCCGCTAACCTCTCCATCGCTGCGTGAGTAGAGTATCTATCTATCTATCTATCTATCTATCTATCTATCTGTCTGTCTGTCTGTCTGTCTGTCTGTCTGTCTGTCTGTCTGTCTGTCTGTCTGTCTGTCTGTCTGTCTGTCTGTCTGTCTGTCTGTCTGTCTGTCTGTCTGTCTGTCTGTCTGTCTGTCTGTCTGTCTGTCTATCTATCTGTCTGTCTTTATTTATCTATATTCTATCTATCTATATCTATCATCTATTTATTTATCTATATTCTATCTATATTCTATCTATCTATATTCTATCCATCTATCTATATATATTATTTCTATCTATCTATCTATCTATCTATCTATCTATCTATCTATCTATCTATCTATATATCTATACTTTATCATCTATATATATTCTATCTGTCTATATTCTATCTATATTATATAGATATATCTATCCATATTCTATCTATATTCTATCTATATTATATCTATCTGTCTGTTGCTAGATCTGTGGTTATTTCAGTTGTGTCACATATGAAAGCAAATATACTGATACACTGGTAAGACACACACACACACACACACACACACACACACACACACACACACACACACACACACACACACACACACACACACACACACACACACACACACACACACACACACACACACACACACACACACACACACACACACACACACACACACACACACACACACACAGTACATCAGTACTCAGTCTAATGTACACTCCAACACTCTACTCAATCCGACCAACACACACTTCAAGACTCAATCTGACGCTCACTCCATCTCCCACTCGACCTAAATCTCCGTAGCCACTGACCTAGGCTTCTTCAACTTTAATCACAGTCATCATCGAGAGAGGTACAAGGTTAAATACACTACAGTAATTATGAGAAGGAGGTTAAATACACTATACTAGTTATGAGAAGGAAGCATAGTTAAATACACTATACTAGTTATGAGAAGGAAGCATAGTTAAATACACTATACTAGTTATGAGAAGGAAGCATAGTTAAATATACTCATTTGAGCTTCGAGGAGTGGCAAGGTCCTATTAAAAAACGTACGAAGCATCATCGAATTTGACAGTGAGTGAGACGTAGCACTAAGACGTAATTCCACCCTAATTCCATTCAGAGTCAATGGAAACGAGCTAAGTGGCTACGCGGCAACGCTAGCGGGCAAAGACAGACTACAGCCAGAAGAATGGCATCTTCTTATCATCAAAGACAGTGACAGGAAAAGGAAATAGTTTCTACTGAAATTCTGTGGCCCTTTGAAATGTTTGATGTGCCCTTGTGTGTGTGTGTGTGTGTGTGTGTGTGTGTGTGTGTGTGTGTGTGTGTGTGTGTGTGTGTGTGTGTGTGTGTGTGTGTGTGTGTGTGTGTGTGTGTGTGTGTGTGTGTGTGTGTGTGTGTGTGTGTGTGTGTGTGTGTGTGTGTGTGTGTGTGTGTGTTCCATTGTCTGCTGTTTCTGCAAGGAGAAGCAGATTTGACATAAGCCCCTCCAGGCCTTTATAAAAAGTCCTTACCCGGTACTCTGCGCCTGTCTTAGTGGTTTTTTACACGGAGAACAATAGGTTTAGTCATGTCTTAGAGGACGTAGGGGATGGGACGGAGGAGCGAGAGTGTGTGTACATTTCCCTGCTATACATTAACAATACTGTAGACACACACATTCAAGGTGCCATATATCAGATGCTAATGCCTTTGACTTGGTGGTGGTGATTTAAACAGAGGCACAAACACATTACTCCAACAACCAAACCCCTCCAAACGCTCTTCTAAATGTTGTCATAGGACCAGTATCGCCATACTACGACACCTGATTTTCCACGGCAGGAAGGAAATCAGACAGCAGACTAAACTCTTTGGTCCTGTAAAATATAGTGTGTTATAGCTTGAAATAGAAACATGTGACTCTGGGTGACATCATAACGCTGTTTCTTTCCAACAGGAGAAACTTACATTTGTTTTACCAAATTTCTATCCGCATGTTAAACGTGCAACCAGAGGAAAGACAACTCTAGACCACCTTTACTCCACACACAGAGATGTTAAACGTGCAACCAGAGGAAAGACAACTCTAGACCACCTTTACTCCACACACAGAGATGCGTACAAAGCTCTCCCTCAATTTGGCAAATCTGACCAGAATTCTATCCTCCTGATTCCTGCTTACGAGCAAAAATCTAAGCAGGAAGCACCAGTGACTCGGTCTATAAAAAAGTGGTCAGATGAAGCAGATGCTATTGGACTGTTTTGCTCCACAGACTGGAACACATTCCGGGATTCCTCCGATGGCATTGAGGAGTAGACCACATCAGTCACGGGCTTCATCAATAAGTGTATCGATGACGTCGTCCCCACAGTGACCGTACGTACATACCCCAACCAGAAGCCATGGATTACAGGCAACATCCGCACGGAGCTAAAGGCTAAAGCTGCCGCTTTCAAGGAACGGGACTCTAACCCGGAAGCTTATAAGAATTCCCGCTATGCACCCCGACGAACCATCCAATAAGCAAAGTGTCAATACAGGACGTACTACACTGGCTCCGATGCTCGTTGGATGTGGCAGGGTTTGAAAACCATTACAGACTACAAAGGGAAGCACAGCCTAGAGCTGTCCAGTAACACAAGCCTACCAGACTAGCTAAACTACTTCAATGATCGCTTCGAGGGAAATAACACTGAAACATGCATGAGAGCACCAGCTGTTCTGGACGACTGTGTGATCATGCCCCCCGCAGCCAACGTGATTAAGACCTTTAAACAGGTCAACATTCACAAGGCTGCAGGGCCAGACAGATTACCAGGATGTGTACTACGAGCATGCGCTGACCAACTGGCAAGTGTCTTTACTGACATTTTCAAACTCTCCCTGTCCGAGTCTATAATAACAAAATATTTTAAGCCGAACACCATAGTCCATGTGCCCAAGAACACTAAGGTAATCTGCCTAAATGACTCCTGACCCGTAGCACTCTGTAGCCATGAAGTGCTCACATCAACGCCATAATCCCAGACAGTCTAAACCTACTCCAATGTGCATACCACCCCAACAGATCCAGAGATTATGCAATCTCTATTTCACTCCACACTGCCCTTTCCCACCTGGACAAAAAGAACACATATGTGTGAATGCTATTCATTGACTACAGCTCAGCGTTCAACACCATAGTGCCCACGAAGCTCATCACTAAGCTAAGGACCCTGGAACTAAACACCTCCCTTTTGCAACTTGATCCTGGACTTCCTGACGGGCCACCCCAGATGGTGAGGGTAGGCAACAATACATCCGCCACACTGGTCCTCAACACTGGGGCCCCTCAGGGTGCGTGCTCAGCCCACTCCTGTACTCCCTGTTCACTCATGACTGCATGGCCAGGCACGACTCCAACACCATCATTAAGTTTGCAGATGCACAACAGTGGTAGATCACCAACAACAATGAGACAGCCTATAGGGAGGAGGTCAGAGACCTGGCCGTGTGGTGCCAGGGCAACAACCTCTCCCTCAACGTGATCAAGACAAAGGAGATACTGTGGACTACAGGAATGGAGGACTGAGCACGCCCCCCATTCTCATCAACGGGGCTGTCCATTTACACCACTGCTACTCTCTGTTATTACCTATGCATAGTCACTCTACCTACATGTACATATGGGGCGGCAGGTAGCCTAGTGGTTAGATCGTTGGACTTGTAACCGAAAGGTTGCAAGATCTAATCCCCGAGCTGGGGATTCTGCCCCTGAACAAGGCAGTTAACCCACTGTTCCTAGGACGTCATTAAAAATAAGTATTTATTCTTAACTGACTTGCTTAGTTAAATAAAGGAAAAATTACCTTGACTAACCAGTGCCCCTGCATACTGCTCTTTAACTACTTGTAACTTTTATTTATTATTCTTATTCATATTTTTTAACTGCATTGTTGGTTAGGGGCTTGTAAGTAAGCATTTCACTGTTGTATTCGGCGCATGTGACTAATAAAATGTAGTTTGGTTTGAAGCTTTATGTTGTGTTTTCTTGTGAGACTGGTGTCATGACAACCCTAGTCTCTTCTAAACGTTGTCTAAAGGTTATTTAAACATGGGAAGGTTATAGCAACACTGTTTTTATACACCCCACCTACCGGTAACTAACCCTCCTCACACTAACTCACTCTTCTAAACGTTGTCTAAAGGTTATTTAAACATGGGAAGGTTATAGCAACACTGTTTTTATACACCCCACCTACCGGTAACTAACCCTCCTCACACTAACTCACTCTTCTAAACGTTGTCTAAAGGTTATTTAAACATGGGAAGGTTGTAGCAACGCTGTTTTTATACACCCCACCTACCGGTAACTAACCCTCCTCCAAACCAACCCTCCCCCTTCTTCCTACACGAACACACTAACTCACTCTTCTAAACGTTGTCTAAAGGTTGTCGGAAGGTTCTGTAAATGTTCTGAGAAGGTTTACCACATCTTCTTACACGAACTGCCAGGACTCACTCTTTCACTCTTGTGAATGTTGTATATAGTAGAGGTGGAGGGAGGACATTGTTTTTATCCGATTCACCTTCCTAACACCCCTATTTCTCATGACACTAACAACACTCTGACGTTGTAGACAGAAAGAAAAAAAAGGAAATGTTGCGAGGAGGTTGTATATAAACGTTGTGTACGGTAGAAGCGGTGGGAGGAAGGTTGTGGCGGCGTTGTTTTTATGTCGGCTGTGTCGCTCCCTCCCTCCTTGTCTCCTCTTCAGAGTGACAGTAATAAAAACTGAGCGTATCGATGCCACAGGGAATGTGCTTGACTGGTATTTACTCCTTTATCTCATTTTACACTTGACTTTTTTCTTTTGGACTTTTTATTTGATCTTTTCCTCATCCATCCTTTTGTGATGTTGTTTTTCCTTTATTTTTGAAGTTTGTGTCGTTCTTTTGTTTTTTTTTCAGTCTGTCTTTCCGTGCTGTTTCATGATTTAGGGTTGCAACATTCTAAAAACCTCCGGGGGTAAAACATACATATATTTGAACATTTCCAGTTGGAATATTCCAGTTGGGATTTCTGGAAAACCTGGGAACTTTGGGAACGTTTTTGTGTTTTGCCAATCCTAATTCCTGATCCTTGTTTTGGTGTTTGTTTGTTCACCTCTGGCTGGCTGTCATTTTGTTAGTAGGTGTGATAAGCTGGCTAGCTGGGGTTGTTGGGGTCAATTCCACTTTCAATTCAGTAGATTCAAAAGGATGAATTGAAATGTCATATTTGAATTGAAAACTGACCATTCTTTTCTATGAGGCTTTGTCATCATTCACGTCTAGAATGATCTGAAATATCTGAATGGTTGTAGGTAAGAGGTGTTAGTGAGGTACTCGAGGGGAAGTACAGGAGGGGTCATTTGGGAGGGGGGGTGGGGGTGCAGTTGGGGGGGGGGGCTGAAGGCTGTAACACATTTCACCCCCCTACCTTCTCAAAAGTCCATGGCTATGTCTTCGTCTCTGTCTTTGTCTCTGTCTTTGTCTCGCAAGAAGGGAATCGTTTGTATACATTGAAACAAACTGTTTGAGATTTTGTTGATATAATGTTTGTAAAATAATGTGGTTAAAAATTCAACAAACAAAAAGGCTTATTCAACAAAATCTTGTAATAAACAATTTATGTGTAAAAACGACCTTAATTTGAGGTATCTGTCGATGTTTTGGCACTTCCATCATAATCATCTTCACCACCATCATCATCGTAATCATCATCACAGCAACCTCTGCAGTGTATTCCTATGTGGGCTACAAGGACTCTTCTCACTGGCTGTCTGTCTGCTGTTGGGTCTATGACATCATCGCTTAGAGGGGCTGGGAGAAAAAAAACATCTAGTTATCTCTTCTATCTCGTCTAGAAACATTCACAACTGATCCCCTTCTCCTCTCTTCTTTCTTATGCCTATCTTCCTCTCCGTATCTTCTTCTTCTACACTTCCTCTCTCTCTCTCTTTCTTTCTTTCTTCCTTATTTTCTTTCTTGTTTTCTCTCCCCACAGTAAGGAGCAGCAGAAGAATAATAAGGCTGGTGGTAAATCCGTGTGGGAACAGAGGACCAGTGAGATAAGGAGACAGAACCTGATGACCAGCAGAGAGGCCCTGTACAACGAGATGGACACGGAGGACTGGAAGGTCAGGGGAGAGGGGGAAGGAGAGGTGAGAGACACGGAGGACTGGAAGGTCAGGGGAGAGGGAGGGAGAGGTGAGAGACACGGAGGACTGGAAGGTCAGGGGAGAGGGGGAGGGAGAGGTGAGAGACACGGAGGACTGGAAGGTCAGGGGAGAGGGGGAGGGAGAGGTGAGAGACACAGAACACTGGAAGGTCAGGGGAGAGGGGGAGGGAGAGGTGAGAGACACAGAACACTGGAAGGTCAGGGGAGAGGGGGAGGGAGAGGTGAGAGACACAGAACACTGGAAGTACAGGGGAGAGGGGGAGGGAGAGGTGAGAGACGGAACACTGGAAGGTCAGGGGAGAGGGGAGGGAGAGGTGAGAGACGGAACACTGGAAGGTCAGGGGAGAAGAGGAGGGAGAGGTGAGAGACACAGAACACTGGAAGGTCAGAGGAGAGGGGAGGGGGAGAGGTGAGAGACACAGAACACTGGAAGGTCAGGGGAGAAGGGGAGGGAGAGGTGAGAGACACAGAACACTGGAAGGTCAGAGGAGAGGGGGAGGGAGAGGTGAGAGACACAGAACACTGGAAGGTCAGGGGAGAAGAGGAGGGAGAGATACAGAACACTGGAAGGTCAGGGGAGAAGAGGAGGGAGAGGTGAGAGACACAGAACACTGGAAGGTCAGGGGAGAAGGGGAGGGAGAGGTGAGAGACACAGAACACTAGAAGGTCAGGGGAGAAGAGGAGGGAGAGGTGAGAGAGACAGAACACTGGAAGGTCAGGGGAGAAGAGGAGGGAGAGGTGAGAGACACAGAACACTGGAAGGTCAGGGGGGAACACTGGAAGGTCGGGGGGAAGAGGAGGGAGAGATACAGAACACTGGAAGGTCAGGGGAGAAGAGGAGGGAGAGGTGAGAGACACAGAACACTGGAAGGTCAGGGGAGAAGAGGAGGGAGATACAGAACACTGGAAGGTCAGGGGAGAAGAGGAGGGAGAGGTGAGAGACACAGAACACTGGAAGGTCAGGGGAGAAGGGGAGGGAGAGGTGAGAGACACAGAACACTAGAAGGTCAGGGGAGAAGAGGAGGGAGAGGTGAGAGAGACAGAACACTGGAAGGTTAGGGGAGAAGAGGAGGGAGAGGTGAGAGACACAGAACACTGGAAGGTCAGGGGGGAAGAGGAGGGAGAGGTGAGAGACACAGAACACTGGAAGGTCAGGGGGAAGAGGAGGGAGAGATACAGAACACTGGAAGGTCAGGGGAGAAGAGGAGGGAGAGGTGAGAGACACAGAACACTGGAAGGTCAGGGGAGAAGAGGAGGGAGAGGTGAGAGACACAGAACACTGGAAGGTCAGGGGAGAAGAGGAGGGAGAGGTGAGAGACAGAGAACACTGAAAGGTCAGGGGAGAAGAGGAGGGAGAGGTGAGAGACAGAACACTGGAAGGTCAGGGGAGAAGAGGAGGGAGAGGTGAGAGATACAGAACACTGGGAGGTCAGGGGAGAATAGGAGGGAGAGGTGAGAGATACAGAACACTGGGAGGACAGGGGAGAAGAGGAGGGAGAGGTGAGAGACAGAACACTGGAAGGTCAGGGGAGAAGAGGAGGGAGAGGTGAGAGATACAGAACACTGGGAGGTCAGGGGAGAAGAGGAGTGAGAGGTGAGAGAGACAATAAAACTGAGACACTTCACAGTCCTTTTTTACTGTCTAGTTATGCATGTCAGTACAGTGTAACTTCAACAGTAACTAATCCTACAGTGTAAATGTAGTGTAGAAAATAGTCACTATGATTGTAGTACTGTACTGAATGATTACACAGTAATAACAACACTGTAGTGTAATATGTTACCCATAGAGCCGCAGATAAACTTATACTGTGTATATACAGTACAAGTCAAAGGTTTTAGAATACCTACTCCTTCAAGGGTTTTTCTTTATTTTTACATTGTAGAATAATAGTGAAGACATCAACACTATGAAATATCACATATGGAATCATGTTGTAACCAAAAAAGTGTTAAACTAATCAAAATATATTTCATATTTGAGATTCTTCAAATAGCCACCCTTTGCCTTGATGACAGCTTTCCACACTCTTGGCATTTGCAATCACCAGGAGTCAACTGTGTGTATATATATAGTAGTTCAGCAAACCTGAGAATTATGGTTCATAATGGTCGCTGTATTGGTGCCTATGGTTTATAATGAACCCCATATTGGTACCTATGGTTTATAATGAACCCCATATTGGTGCATATGGTTTATAATGAACCCCATGTTGGTACCTATGGTTTATAATGAACCCCATGTTGGTACCTATGGTTTATAATGAACCCCATATTGGTACCTATGGTTTATAATGAACCCCATATTGGTACCTATGGTTTATAATGAACACCATGTTGGTACCTATGGTTTATAATGAACCCCATGTTGGTGCCTATGGTTTATAATGAACCCCATGTTGGTACCTATGGTTTATAATGAACACCATATTGGTGCATATGGTTTATAATGAACCCCATATTGGTACCTATGGTTTATAATGAACCCCATATTGGTGCCTATGGTTTATAATGAACCCCATATTGGTGCCTATGGTTTATAATGAACCCCATATTGGTGCATATGGTTTATAATGAACCCCATATTGGTACCTATGGTTTATAATGAACCCCATATTGGTGCCTTGGTTATAATGAACCCCATATTGGTACCTATGGTTTATAATGAACACCATGTTGGTACCTATGGTTTATAATGAACCCCATATTGGTACCTATGGTTTATAATGAACACCATGTTGGTACCTATGGTTTATAATGAACCCCATATTGGTACCTATGGTTTATAATGAACACCTATGGTTTATAATGAACCCCATATTGGTACCTATGGTTTATAATGAACACCATATTGGTACCTATGGTTTATAATGAACAACACCTATGGTTTATAATGTTGGTACCTATGGTTTATAATGAACCCCTATGGTTTATAATGGTACCTATGGTTTATAATGAACCCCATATTGGTACCTCTGATTCAGAGGGGTTGGGTTAAATGCGGAAGACACATTTCAGTTGAATGCATCCAGTTGTACAACTGACTAGGTATCCCCCCTTTACCTTTATGGTTTATAATGGACACTATGTTGGTGCCTATGGTTTATAATGGACACCATGTTGGTGCCTATGGTTTATAATGGACCCCATGTTGGTGCCTATGGTTTATAATGAGCACCATATTGGTGCCTATGGTTTATAATGGACCCCATGTTGGTGCCTATGGTTTATAATGGACACCATGTTGGTGCCTATGGTTTATAATGGACACCATGTTGGTGCCATATGGTTTATAATGAACCCCATAATGGTGCCTATGGTTTATAATGAACCCCATGTTGGTGCCTATGGTTTATAATGGACACCATATTGGTACCTATGGTTTTATAATGGTTTATAATGGACATGTTGGTGCCTATGGTTTATAATATGTTGGTGCCTATGGTTTATAATGGACCCCATGTTGGTGCCTATGGTTTATAATGGACATGTTGGTGCCGATGTTGGTGCCTATGGTTTATAATGGACATGGACCCCATGTTGGTGCCTATGGTTTATAATGGTGTTGGTGCCTATGGTTTATAATGGACCCCATGTTGGTGCCTATGGTTTATAATGGACCCTGTTGGTGCCTATGGTTTATAATGGACCCCATGTTGGTGCCTATGGTTTATAATGGACACCATGTTGGTGCCTATGGTTTATAATGGACCCCATGTTGGTGCCTATGGTTTATAATGGACCCCATGTTGGTGCCTATGGTTTATAATGGACCCCATGTTGGTGCCTATGGTTTATAATGGACACTATGGTTTATAATGGTGTTGGTGCCTATGGTTTATAATGGACACCTATGGTTTATAATGGACCCCATGTTGGTGCCTATGGTTTATAATGGACACCGTGTTGGTGCCTATGGTTTATAATGGACCCCATGTTGGTGCCTATGGTTTATAATGGACCCCATGTTGGTGCCTTGGTGCCATGTTGGTGCCTATGGTTTATAATGGACCCCATGTTTTATAATGGACCCCATGTTGGTGCCTATGGTTTATAATGGACCCCATGTTGGTGCCTATGGTTTATAATGAACCCCATGGTTTATAATGGACCCCCATGTTGGTGCCTATGGTTTATAATGGAACCCCATGTTGGTGCCTATGGTTTATAATGGACCCCATGTTGGTGCCTATGGTTGCAAAGGGAGGATATATTACTGGAACTTTGGAATTTTGCCGGTAAACTACCAGAATTTCTGTGTGACCTTATCACATGTAAAATATATTGAATAATCAAATAAGATGATTTGAAAATAAAAAATAGAATGACTAAACTGTAAGACATTGTCCTAAAAATAAAGAATCAACTTAGTGAATACCACTGGTGTTTAATATGAGTTTCAGCATAATATATCATTTCATTATTTCTTTACACGTTTATTTATTCTACTGTGTCAACGTTGTAAATGTTCCAAACTGGGGGCTGGTGTGAAAGAAGTCAACAGTTGGAAGAGTTGCAGAGTTAATTGAAAATAACGCCGTTGTTGATTAAATGCTTTTTCCATTAACTAGGCTATTTTCTCTTGAACCATATGGTCTATCCACTAGAAACTTATGGACAATATGTGAATAAATGTTTTATTACGTTATTCACCTCTGAATGACCAAAGTTACCATAGATTGTCATAGCTTACCTGTTAATTACCAAAATTACAGACGATTCCGGTAACTTTGGTAAATTACTGGTAGCTATTGGTGCCAAAAATGTCCCACTAGTTACATCCACAATTAGAACCGTTGGTGACAAAATGGCGGACTGTTTGCTAAACTCTGTATATCTCTGGTTCTAGGAGTAGGGCTCAGGAAAGGAGAAAGGATTTGAGTTAGAAGAGAATAAATGTAGGGTTTTCTTTATTTATGGAAGAATCTTAACTTGAGGTCCACGTGTTTGGATTCTGCCCTTGTTGTTTGCCTTTATAAAGTAACTTATTGCCTTGTTGTTTGCCTTTATAAAGTAACTTATTGCCTTGTTGTTTGCCTTTATAAAGTAACTTATTGCCTTGTTGTTTGCCTTTATAAAGTAACTTATTGCCTTGTTGTTTGCCTATATAAAGTAACTTATTGATCCCGTTTCTGAAGATAACATCATTACCATCCTTAACCCCCTCCCTCCCCAGGTGTCGTACCCCCATCGTGCTGGGGACATGAAGACCCACCTGGACCGTCCGCTGGTGGTCAACCCCCAGGACAACCGCAACAACAACACCAACAAGACCCGGCCCGGAGAGCCCCCTCTAGACCCGCAGGACACCTCTGGGCCAGCAGAGGGCTGAAGAATACATCAGACGCCAGGCCTGCTACCATCAGAGGAACAGGGGGGGTCAACCAAGGGGAGGTAGTGGCCCAGAGAGAGAAGCCCGTCTGGGGCACGGGGGGAGCAGATTGTCCCTGCAGACGCTGGAGGGTATTGAAGAAAGAAGGGACCATGGAAGGAGATGTAGGCATAAAGAAGGGAAGGAGGGGAGGAGTGTGTCACCGCATTATAGCGAGGGAGGAGTGGGGGATGAGAAGAGGAGGCACAGGAGGGTTAGGAGGGAGGGGGAGGAGGGAGGGAGAAGGCATAAGTGTAAGGGGACAGAAGGGGTAGTGGTAGGGGAGGGGGGTGAGGTAGAGACGGAGGGGAGGAGGCCGAGGCGTCATCGGCATGGAGAGAGGAGCCGACAGCATCGAGTTAGAAAGTGAGTGACAGAGGATCCGTGTGTCTGTGTCTGAATCTGTCAATATCAAACCTGATGTTTCCTTTGGGGATCAAAGTGTTGTACACTACCGTTCAAAAGGTTGGGGTCACTTACAAATGTCCTGGTTTCCATGACAACATACAGGAAATGAGGTGCAAAATGAATAGGACATATAGTCAAGACATTGACAAGGTTTTAAATAATTATTTTTAATTGAGATAATAATTGTGTCCTTCAATAATATAATAAAAGAATCCTCAATTTGCAGCAATTACAGCCTTGCAGACCTTTGGCATTCTAGTTGTCAATTTGCTGAGATAATCTGAAGAGATTTCACCTCATGCTTCCTGAAGCACCTCCCACAAGTTGGATTGGCTTGATGGGCACTTCTTACGTACCATACGGTCAAGCTGCTCCCACAACAGCTCAATAGGGTTGAGATCCGGTGACTGTGCTGGCCACTCCATTATAGACAGGATACCAGCTGACTGCTTCTTCCCTAAATAGTTATTGCATAGTTTGGAGCTGTGCTTTGAGTCATTGTCCATTGTCTGTACGCCTATGTAGATATTCTGCCTTTTCCAACATTAACAATGTCTACACTGTATTTCTGATCAATTTGATGTTATTTTAATGAACTTTTTTTTGTTTCATTCATTTCTAAGTGACCCCAAACTTTTAAACGGTGGTGTAGATTGCTATTGATTTGTCGAAGCCAGTGTCCTGTACTGTATGTCATTAAATGAGCAGCATAGTAACTATGTTTTTTCAAGATGTCACTGTCCTTGCACCTGCCTCCCCCAAACTCTACCCCCTCTCACTCTTCCTCTCTTTCCCTCTCCCTCCCTCTCCGCCCACCCCCCATCCCTCCATCAGAGACCACCACTGCAGTGGCCCCAACCTCTCCACCGCACGGCCCATCCTCAGACAGGACAGTCAGTACAGGGAAGACCTAGACAACCTACTCAACAACAGCAAACTACACGACCACACCCTCCACCCGCTGCCCCCAGACCACCCTGACCTTGTGAATAACCTCCTGAACCGCAGTGTGACAGCAGACACACACCACCATAGTATGGACAGTCTAATTCTGACCAGTATGGCCAAGCCGGCTCATACGGTCGTGGATATGATGCCTCCTGTCTATCCATATCCCTCCACCAATGCCATCCTGCAAGGTGGGTGGGTGTGTGTGGGGGAAGACGGTGTGGTGTGTGTGTGTGTGTGTGTGTGTGTGTGTGTGTGTGTGTGTGTGTGTGTGTGTGTGTGTGTGTGTGTGTGTGTGTGTGTGTGTGTGTGTGTGTGTGTGTGTGTGTGTGTGTGTGTGTGTGTGTGTGTGTGTGTGTGTGAGTTTATGTATGGGTGGTGAATGTACTATTTTGGATCATTCTAATACTTTGACACTCTCTCTTGACTCTCTTCAACTCTCTCTCTCTCTCTCTTCATCTCTCTCTCTCTCGCTCTCTCCTATTTTCCTCTCTTCATCTCAGTGAACAAGAATGCTAACACAGACCAGAAAAAGAAGGATGAGGAGA
>NW_025744940.1:67500-80000 GCF_021184085.1 Oncorhynchus gorbuscha
TCTCTCTCTCTCTCTACCCATCTCTCTCTCTCTCTCTCTCTCTCTCTCTCTCTCTCTCTCTCTCTCTCTCTACCCATCTCTCTCTCTCTCTCTACCCATCTCTCTCTCTCTACCCTCTCTCTCTCTCTCTCTCTCTCTCTCTCTCTCTCTCTCTCTCTCTCTCTCTCTCTCTCTCTCTCTCTCTCTCTCTCTCTCTCTCTCTCTCTCTCTCTCTACCCATCTCTCTCTCTCTCTCTCTACCCATCTCTCTCTCTCTCTCTCTCTCTCTCTCTCTCTCTCTCTCTCTCTCTCTCTCTCTCTCTCTCTCTCTCTCTACCCATCTCTCTCTCTCTCTCTCTACCCATCTCTCTCTCTCTACCCTCTCTCTCTCTCTCTCTCTCTCTCTCTCTCTCTCTCTCTCTCTCTCTCTCTCTCTCTCTCTCTCTCTCTCTCTACCCATCTCTCTCTCTCTCTCTCTCTCTCTAACCATCTCTCTCTCTCTCTCTCTACCCATCTCTCTCTCTACCCATCTCTCTCTCTCTCTCTACCCATCTCTCTCTCTCTCTCTCTCTCTCTCTCCGTCCTAAGCGGCCTCTCCATCTCTGTGTCTTTGTGTCTCATCCACTCTCTCACTATGAGACTCAACTCTCTAGTCTACATCTGCCTTTTCCATGTCTTTCATTCATTATTTCATCACATCTGCACATTTCACTCTTTACACTCCTCTCAACCAGCCACAAGTCAGCCGGCCATCTTACTAATGATTCCTTCAGTTTACCTTACAACACCCCCCCACCACCACCTTCCCAAACCTAGCCCTCAGCTGCCCTCCCACCCAACTACTTGCATCTAACCCCTGCCTCCCACCTCCCTCCCCAACCTAGCTCACTGTTGCATCCCCCTCCAACCTGCCTTCCCCCAAAAACCTCCCAACTCCCCCAAACCCCACTAAATGCACCCCTACCCAATCACCCGACCACCTAATCCCTCCCCGAACTTTCTCCACATCTCCCAGCCTTCAACTGCACCCAATCATCCTCTCCCTCCCACCCCCTCACCCAAACCTCCCCCCTGAGAGCGCCCCTGTCCCCTTACGCTGTGTGAGGCTGAGGGTTCCCCAGGCACCCGGTAACCCTCTAGTGCCCAGGTCGTTCTGGTTCAGAGCTGCGAGGCACACACCTTGCCCTGTCCTCCCGTTATATCACACACCTCACACACGCACACCTCACACACTCACACACACACCTTTACACACCCGTTAATGGTTACCGGTAATCACTCCACTCATCCACCAGAAGAGCAGGTATTTGACTATTTATTATCCTCTGCACGGCCTGGGGGAGCCTGGGGGAGCCTGGGGGAGCCGAGAAAGGGAAGGAGGGAGGAGAGGGGTGAATGTTTTCGGGCAGGTCACTGAGGGTGGAATGATTTTTATCTTGAGATATTGTCCGCATATCGACAGTTGTATATGGATATATGTGCCTGAGTATGAATGAGCGAGAGAATGGAGACGAGAGGCGGAAGGTGGAGGAAGGAGAGAGAGAAGGACAGAATGAAAGAGAGTGTGTGTGTACATCCTCCTCAGCTCCAATGGCATGCCTGCACCGGTACTCACATGGATTACATGATGACATCACACACACCTGGCTGGGATGTGTTACGATGAGGTGTTGACAGTGTTGATGATGTAACAAGAGGAAGAAGCTGAACGTTTCCAGTTGTCTTCACGGCAATGTCGGATTGAGATGTCACTAACATTCTATGATGGAGAATGTGACCAATGTTTTGAACTGTGCTACACATAGAATTAGGAATTAGAATACTAGAATGGTCATGAACCTTCTTATGATGGGATAAAGGTCAGCCATTTTGGTCAGGGCATTGTGATAAGATATTGTGTAAAATAATGAATTTGAAGAATTTATCTGCACTGTGTTTGTTAGCTAGCTAGCCAGCCAGTTTTAGAGGAATGATGCCGCCCCATAAAATAGTATCATAGTGTCAGTTATAGTCTGTTTTAGGAACAGCTACCCAAAATATTTCACCTTCTTTATTACCTTACCAAACATATCATGACATTAGTGAGAGTCAAAATCTATCAAATGTGTGATTGTCTAAACATTTGGGCCATTGAAACAGTGTGCACCCCTCCTATAGCAAAGGGGAGAAGGCCTATGTAAAGGGCATTTTGTTTAACTTCCACAAATATATATACATATTTTTTTACTTACTTTAGGTTTAAGGAAGTGTGTAGGTCCCATTATTTATCATAGTGCTCGGAAGGTTACGTTGCAGTGATATAAATGGATGTGATGCTGCTGCTGACCACCAGAGGGAGTCCAATACAAGTTTATTTGACAGGACCATTTTTTTAAACCTTTATTTAACTTGGCTAGTCAGTTAAGAGCAAATTCTTATTTTTAATGATGGCCTGTGCACAGTGGGTTAATAACTTCCTTGATCAGAATGACAGAATTTACCTTGTCAGCTCGGGGATTCAATCTTGCAACTTTTCGGTTGCTAGTCCAACGCTCTAACCACTAGGCTATCTGCCGCCCAAATGGTCCTAGGAAGGTCTGTATCGCTAGATCGCTGTCTTCTGACATGAAATGGTGGAAAATCAAAAAAACAAATTGTGTAAACATACATATTTTTAAGAGGTTGCAAACCAGACTGCACAATGTTCTAAATTTTTTAAATTACTGATAGACATCATTTACAAACAAAGCATTTGTGTTTAGTGAGTCCGCCAGATCAGAGGCAGTAGGGATGACCAGGGATGTTCTCTGTTTAGTGTGTCCTCCAGATCAGAGGCAGTAGGGTGGACCAGGGATGTTCTCTGTTTAGTGAGTCCTCCAGATCAGAGGCAGTAGGGTGGACCAGGGATGTTCTCTGTTTAGTGAGTCCTCCAGATCAGAGGCATTAGGGAGGACCAGGGATGTTCTCTGTTTAGTGAGTCCTCCAAATCAGAGGCAGTAGGGAGGACCAGGGATGTTCTCTGTTTAGTGAGTCCTCCAGATCAGAGACAGTAGGGATGACCAGGGATGTTCTCTGTTTAGTGAGTCCTCCAGATCAGAGGCAGTAGGGTGGACCAGGGATGTTCTCTGTTTAGTGAGTCCTCCAGATCAGAGGCAGTAGGGAGGACCAGGGATGTTCTCTGTTTAGTGAGTCCTCCAGATCAGAGGCAGTAGGGATGACCAGGGATGTTCTCTGTTTAGTGAGTCCTCCAAATCAGAGGCAGTAGGGAGGACCAGGGATGTTCTCTGTTTAGTGAGTCCTCCAGATCAGAGACAGTAGGGATGACCAGGGATGTTCTCTGTTTAGTGAGTCCTCCAGATCAGAGGCAGTAGGGTGGACCAGGGATGTTCTCTGTTTAGTGAGTCCTCCAGATCAGAGGCAGTAGGGTGGACCAGGGATGTTCTCTGTTTAGTGAGTCCTCCAGATCAGAGGCATTAGGGAGGACCAGGGATGTTCTCAGTGAGTCCTCCAGATCAGAGACAGTAGGGATGACCAGGGATGTTCTCTGTTTAGTGAGTCCTCCAGATCAGAGGCAGTAGGGAGGACCAGGGATGTTCTCTGTTTAGTGAGTCCTCCAGATCAGAGGCAGGGTGGACCAGGGATGTTCTCTGTTTAGTGAGTCCTCCAGATCAGAGGATTAGGGAGGACCAGGGATGTTCTCTGTTTAGTGAGTCCTCCAAATCAGAGGCAGTAGGGAGGACCAGGGATGTTCTCTGTTTAGTGAGTCCTCCAGATCAGAGGCAGTAGGGAGGACCAGGGATGTTCTCTGTTTAGTGAGTCCTCCAGATCAGAGGCAGTAGGGATGACCAGGGATGTTCTCTGTTTAGTGAGTCCTCCAGATCAGAGGCAGTAGGGAGGACCAGGGATGTTCTCTGTTTAGTGAGTCCTCCAGATCAGAGACAGTAGGGATGACCAGGGATGTTCTCTGTTTAGTGAGTCCTCCAGATCAGAGGCAGTAGGGATGACCAGGGATGTTCTCTGTTTAGTGAGTCCTCCAGATCAGAGGCAGTAGGGAGGACCAGGGATGTTTTCTTGATAAGTGTGTAAATTGGACCATTTTCCTGTAATTTTGCGTGTCAGGGAAAATAGATGGCTAGAAAAGTACATTATTTGATTTAGAAATGTAGTGAAGTTGTGCCACCAGAGACTCTGGGTTCGAGTCCAGACTCTGTCGCAGCCGGCCGCGACCGGGAGGCCCATGGGGCGGCGCACAATTGGCCTAGCGTCGTCCGGGTTAGGGAGGGTTTGGCCGGTAGGGATATCCTTGTCTCATCACGCACTAGCGACTCCTGTGGAGAGCCGGGCGCAGTGCACGCTGTCCAGGTCCCTAGGGGTATGGTGTTTCCTTCGACACATTGGTGCGGCTGGCTTCCGGGTTGGATGTGCGCTGTTGTTTCGGAGGACGCATGGCTCTCGACCTTCGCCTCTCCCGAGTCCGTGCGGAAGTTGTAGCGATGAGCCAAGACAGTAACGACTAACAATTGGATACCACGAAATTGGGGAGAAAAAGGGGGTTAAAAAATAAGAAATGTAGTGAAGTTGTCGAAAAATATAAAAAGTCAATTACAAATACCCCAAAAAACTACTATTTTCACTTAAGTACTTTACAACACTGGCTATTAATACAGACAATTTGTATAAACCCTTATAAACTATCTTTGTAATCATATGACAATATTTTAGGTTGACAATAATTATATTACACAATTTCTGATATATCACATGCCTTACTTTTATTTTCCCACATAAGTAAAATCAGGAATCTACTGCCAGTCATTCCAATTAGACTGGTTTGAAATTCTCCCTGTCCAATATTGCATCCATTTTCACCCCATTCTGGACCTTTGAGGATTTATGACATGGCCCCTCTAGTAATTTAATTGGATCTCTATGGTGCTACCAAGGTGACCTTTTGTGTTTCTGGACAGCTGCAGGTTGCTATGGTTACTAGATTGTTCAGGTAGCATGAATGTGACAATAACAAGGTCGCTAGGGTAACTTGATTGATGATGTAACATGCAGTAATTGTACATGTGCATTGAAAGAGTGTGACAAGTACAACGCTAGGAGACCACAAGGACTGAGGAAGGTGTACATACAAGGGTGTATATATGAACAGCATTGATCAGTACATATACAGTGCCTTGTAAAAGTATTCATCCCCTTGGTGTTTTTCCTATTTTGTTGCATTACACCCTGTAATTTAAATGGATTTTTATTTGGATTTCATGTAATGGACAGACACAAAATAGTCCAAATTGGTCAAGTGAAATTCAAAAAATTACTTGTTTCAAATAAATTCAACAAAAACAAAATCGGAAAAGTGGTGAGTGCATATGTATTCATGCCCTTTGCTATGAAGCCCCTAAATAAGAACTGGTGCAACCAATTACCTTCAGAAGTCACATAATTAGTTAAATAAAGTTCACCTGTGTGCAATCTAAGTGTCACTTGATCTGTCACATGATCTCAGAATATATACACCTGTTCTGAAAGGCTCCAGAGTCTGCAACACCACTAAGCAAGGGGCACCACCAAGCAAGTGGCACCATGAAGACCAAGGAGCTCTCCAAACAGGTCAGGGACAAAGTTGTGGAGAGGTACAGATCAGGGTTGGGTTATAAAAAAAACATCAGAAACCTTTAACACCATTAAATCTATTATTAACAAATGGAAGGAATATGGCACCACAACAAACCTGCCAAGAGAGGGCCACTCACCAAAACTCATGGACCAGGCAAGGAGGGCATTAATCAGAGAGGCAACAAAGAGACCAAAGATAACCCTGAAGGAGCTGCAAAGCTCCACAGCGGAGATTGGAGTATCTATCCATAGGACCACTTTAAGCCATACACTCCACAGAGCTGGGCTTTACGGAAGAGTGGCCAGAAAAAAGCCATTGCTTAAAGAAAAAAATAAGCAAACATGTTTGTTGTTTGCCAAAAGGCATGTGGGAGACTCCCCAAACATATGGAAGAACGCACTCTGGTCAGATGAGACAAAAATTAAGCTTTTTGGCCATCAAGGAAAACACTATGTCTGGCACAAACCCAACACCGCTCATCACCCCAAGGACCTCATCCCCACCGTGAAGCATGGTGGTGGCAGCATCATGCTGTGGGGATGTTTTTCATACAGAGAAATTCTTGAGGGAAACCTGTTTCAGTCTTCCAGAGGTTTGAGACTGGGACGCAGGTTCACCTTCCAGCAGGACAATGACCCTAAGCATACTGATAAAGCAAAACGAGTGGTTTAAGGGGAAACTTTTAAATGTCTTGGAATGGCCTAGTCAAAGCCCAGACCTCAATCCAGTTGAGAATCTGTGGTATGACTTAAAGACTGCTGTACACCAGCAGAACCCATCCAACTTGAAGGAGCTGGAGCAGTTTTGCCTTGAAGAATGGGCAAAAATCCCAGTGGCTAGATGTGCCAAGCTTACAGAGACATACCCCAAGAGGCTTGCAGCTGTAATTGCTGCAAAAGGTGTCTCTACTAAGTATTGACTTTGGGGCTGTGAATAGTTATGCACGCTCAAGTTTTCTGTTTTGTTGGTCTTATTTCTTGTTTGTTTCACGATGAAAATGTTGCATCTTCAAAGTGGTAGGCATGTTGTGTAAATCAAATGATACAAACCCCCCCTAAAATCAATTTTAATTCCAGGTTGTAAGGCAACAAAATAGGAAAAATGCCAAAGGGGCTGAATATTTCGCAAGCCACTGTATATTGTTATGTATGATGTGTATGTTTGTAGTGTATGACAGTAGTTTGAACTGCCTATAGTTGGTGGTCCTCAACGTGGCTGTTTCTATGGAGACTGATAGGTTTGTTGACTCTCTCTGCGAGTTTAAAATCACTCCACTGGCCTACTGCACCCTCTCCAGCATGACGTCCCCCTCCCTCCCTTCCAAGAGGATGCTTCCCTCCCTCCTTTCTCCCTCCTTACTTCTCTCTTTCCTCCCTTTCCTTGTTCCTGTGATATTTCTCCTTATTCCTCCTTTTCTCCTCTCTGCCTTCCTTACCTCCTTGGTGGCCTGTTCTCCCCTCCCCCAACCTGTCAACCCTCCTCCTCTCCACCCTTCCCAGCCCGCTCCCTTCCTCTTCTCCTTTACTCCTCCTCTTGTCCACTTCCTCCATTTGCTCAGGGCTACCCTGATGCTCAGGGTTAGGGCTCCACTGGTTTCTGTGGAGCCTTGATTTGTTGAGTCTCACATAGGGGGAGACAAGACTGTCGAGTTAAGGTTTCTGACTCAACAAATCCGCTTCTGGCACCGTCATTGAATGACACTGGACTGTCACAATGATGGAGAACTGCATGTTTACGAGCCACTTTGACTATGCATTTGAATCTGTGTGTGTGTGTGTGTTTATATGCGTGCGTACTTACGCCTGTGTGTGTATGCCTGTGTGTGTATGCATGTATCGTGCGCGTGTCTGTTTTTATGGTTACCGTATGTAGATGAACAGTATCCACTATTCTACGGTGTCTACAATATTTACGGTTCTCTCTCAATGAGCAGAAAACTACCCCAAAATACATTTGTTAGATCCCAGGCCTAAACTGCCCTGTGTTGTACAGTATTACAGTACGTCCGTGCCTTGCGGGGCCCATTAGATAACAATAGATTTAATGAGATGTTTGTCTCAGTTAAGACCTGGCTAATTGATGGTTATTAAGAGATAAGATCAGTTTTACTGTTAAATTAATACAGCCGTTACTGTGAAGAAAGGCTTCAGGGACTTTCCACCTGACTTCTCCACCTATTTAGAGAGAACTTAGTGGAATATTGTGTTTAGTTATTTGACTAAATAAATTGCTGAGTAGGATCGATAAGTATTGCTGTTGAATGAATACAGGGATAGAGAGATACGTAGAGGGCCGAACCGATCCCTCTAACCATCAATGAATGGATCCAACAGGAGAGTAGGGCTACAGTCCAAACACTCCCCCTCAGCCCTCTGCGCCTGCCACTTTACCTCTGGCTTTGAGGATCCAACTAAGGCTACAGTCCAAACACTCCCCCTCAGCCCTCTGCCTGCCACTTTACCTCTGAGGATCCAACTTTGAGGATCCAACAGGAGAGTAGGGCTCCAAACACTCCCCCTCAGCCTGCCCTTTCCCTCTGGCTTTGAGGATCCAACAGGAGAGTAGGGCTACAGTCCAAACCTCCCCCTCAGCCCTCTGCGCCTGCCACTTTACCTCTGGCTTTGAGGATCCAACAGGAGAGTAGGGCTACTTTCCCTCTGGCTTTGAGGATCCAAACACTCCCCCCTCAGCCCTCTGCGCCTGCCACTTTCCCTCTGGCTTTGAGGATCCAACAGGAGAGTAGGGGCTACAGTCCAAACACTCCCCCTCAGCCCTCTGCGCCTGCCACTTTCCCTCTGGCTTTGAGGATCCAACAGGAGAGTAGGGCTACAGTCCAAACACTCCCCCTCAGCCCTCTGCGCCTGCCACTTTCCCTCTGGCTTTGAGGATCCAACAGGAGAGTAGGGCTACAGTCCAAACACTCTGGCCCCTCAGCCCTCTGCGCCTGCCACTTTTCCCTCTGGAGGCTCTGCGCCTGCCACTTTCCCTCTCTTTGAGGATCCAACAGGAGAGTAGGGCTACAGTCCAAAAAGCCCTCTGGATGCAGTTTGATTGCTTTGAGGATCCAACAGAGAGTAGGGCTACAGTCCAAACACTCCCCCTCAGCCCTCTGCGCCTGCCACTTTCCCTCTGGCTTTGAGGCAACAGGAGGAGGGAGTCCAAACACTTTGATCACTTTCCCTCTGGCTTTGAGGATCCAACAGGAGATAGGGCTCAGTCCAAAACTGTAGTCACATGCCAAACTCTGGTGGTCAGACAAAATTTGGCCATTTTACCTCTGGCTTTGAGGATCCAACAGGAGAGTAAGGCTTCCAAACACTCCCCCTCAGCCCTCAGCGCCTGCCACTTTCCCTCTGGAGCCTATCGAAACCGGATGCAGTTTGATTAGCGGAGTCCAACTAGCTCACCTCGCTTTAGCTCGGAGGAGGGAGTGGAACTTTGATCACTTGTGGGGCTGATATGGCATTCTGCAAACTGTAGTCACATGTCAAACTCTGGTGGTCAGACAAAATTTGGATTTTATCGTTGGCAAATTGGCTTAGTCCGTAGTGAGGAGCCTATAAAAAGTAAGATAGCTCACCTCCCGAGTGGCCAGTGGTTAAGGCACTGGATCCTGGTTTGAGTCCAGCCTCTGTCCGGGTTACGACCTGGAGATCCATGGGGCGGCGCACAGCGTCGTCCGGGTTAGGGGAGGGTTTGGCCCAGCGTCGTCCGGGTTAGGGAGGGTTTGGCCCAGGGTTTGGCCCAACGTCGTCCGGGTTAGGGAGGGTCTGGCCCAGCGTCGTCCGGGTTAGGGAGGGTTTGGCCCAGCGTCGTCCGGGTTAGGGGAGGGTTTGGCCGGCAGGGATGTTCCTGTCCCATCGCACACTAGCGACTTCTTTGGGGTCCAGGCACAATGCACGCTGACACTTCAGACCTCCAGAGACGGTACAGGGGTTTCAGCGATGGACTGTAAGAAGACTGTAACTACCAATTGGAAACCACGAAAATGGGGAGAAAAGGGGGTTAAAAAAAATGTAGATAGCTTCATAAATATATTTTGGGGAATTCTGTAATTTATTGGAATAAATCATCAAACTATAAAACGAGCTAGCCAGTTATAGGTAACTGTAGCTAACTACCTGACAGGAGTGCTTGTTGGATACGTTAGCTTACTAGGTACATTAATAGCTTTAGGTTGGTTGTTTTTAAGTTAAACTTCAAGATTTCCACCAAGGACGTTGCCTCTCCGATCATCACTCTCCCTCACTTGGGCAAGTGACATTTAAGGTACACTTGGATGTAAAACGTCATTCAAGGGCAGAGGGTTTACGGCAGAGGGCTGTCTACTTTGAGTTTGGACTGCAGCCTAGGTATAATATAATAGTGTAGGTAGTAAGTGAGTAGAAGTAATGATAATAGTATATATAATGCTAGTAATATTCATAGTAGTAAGTAGCACTGTATGTATTAATAGTAGTACTACTAATAATGTAGTAAGTATTGTAAATAGCAGGTAAATAGGTAATAATGCATGTGACAGGTTTAAGACTTCGCCACCTTTTGTAACAGAACCTAGTTACAATTGTTAGAATTGAGTAATGTTTAGATCAGTAAGGCTTTTAGTCTCAGTAAGGCTTTCTATGTAATAAGAAAAAAGGTCTCCACTAAAGAAATGGATCTGCACTATTACCAGTATTATTAAGGTAATCAAAAGAAATGGATCTGCACTATTACCAATATTATTAAGGTAATCAAAGGAAATAAGTAAGTGTAATTTTTTTTGTGAACAGGTATGTAAACATTCCATCTTCGACATCACAGTTGTTGTCATAGCAACCAGAGTTGGTGGGAGGAGTCAGAGTGTTGGGGAGGGGGTGGGGTTTATATCTATCCAAAAGCACTCCATCTTGCTTTCCTCTCCTATTTTCTCTGTCTGTCTCTCATATGGGTGTTTTCTCCTTCTCCAAACCCCTTCCCCCTTTCCTGTCTCTAGCTGTGTTTTCTATCTCTGTAAGTGTGTCTCTGTCTTTCTTCCTCTCTTTCTCCCTATCCCTCCATCTTTTGTTCTTTCTCTCTGTTTCTGTCACTGACCCTTTCTCGCTGTCGTTGCCTTGGTGATTTCTACAGGAGCTTCGCAAAGTAAAGTAAAGTTCTGTCTCTGTCTGTCTCACTGTCTCTCTCTCTTTCTGTCTCTGTCTGTCTCTCTCTCTTTCTTTGTCCGGTCCAAAATGGCTTCTCTCTCTTTCTTTCTTTGTTCCTCTAGTCGTTCCGCTCTCATTCTCGCCGTTTCTCGTTGCCTTCTCTTCCTCCATTCACTGTTGTCACACCCACATGTGGTCTGCCTGTGGACCATTCCGGAACCCCTCCACCTCCAGGAACCAATTGTAACGCTTCATGATATCCCCTAAAATGATTCAATGCAGTACAAACCGGATGCATAGTGTATTGCTTAATGTAGCTAAAGCGTGTGTTAAAAATCTAAAAGATGCAATTCACCAATGAACATAGATGCTATCATTGTATTAATAGGTGTCTTACAGTGCGATATATACTGTAGCTAATTGCAACTTGCTATCATTGTACCGGTATCTATAATATACTGTAGCTAATGCAACATGCTTCTTGCTAATGCTACTTACTATCATTGTATAGGTCTATATACTATAGCTTATTCTAATGTTATATATAGTAGCTTGATGCTCACACTATGTATTGCAGCTAAAGGTAATGCTAATCGCATATACTGTAGCTATTGCTACATTTTAATGCTATATACAGTAGCTTATGCTACATGCTAATCGAATATACAGTAGCTGATGCTACATGCTAATGCTATATACAGTAGCTAACGCTACATGCTTTTGCTATATATAGTAGCTAATGCTATCATTGTATAGGTGTCTATAATACAGTTGCTATAAATGCAAATTCTTAATGCCTATCCCGAGAAGAGCTTTTCTCTAATACTCTCATACTGCTCTGATAGAGAGGACTCTAGTCTATTCAGTCTATTGAGGATCAGCAGAGTAAGGCATATTGATTATCGAAGCACACACAAACAACACACTACAGTTGCCAAAGACCAGACTCAATCAATCACCAATGAATTGAATTGTCTTGAGAATTTGAGAGAGCAGACCTCTGCAGTTCATAGTTAAAGGCTTGATGAAAGACCTCTCACACACACACACACTCTGCTCCTGCTCCTTGGCAGTCCTCCAGCCGACGGTCCTTGTTTTTAAAATGGCTGTCATTCCACTTACAGTAAAGATCAACTCTCTGATATGGTCCCCTTGACGTGGAGATTTTTCTTTCCCTAGTATTGTTTTATAGGCTGAACAAATCATGGGATCTACAGCCCCTATTGTTATGAATAAAAGGAAGTAGGCACATAAAAACACAGGATGTCGTTGGTCATTTACCACAACAGGCTGCATCTGAAATAGCACTCTATTCCCTCTATAGAGCCCTAGGCCTGGTCAATAGTGGTGCACTATATAGGGAACAGGGTGACATGTTGGACGCAGCCCTGATGACACAGACTAAATAATTCCTCCTTCTGGTTGAATGAACTGTTCTGTGTTCTATCTGTGATGTCACATCTTGTGACTGACATCAGCAACGTCATATGGCCACGTCCCAATCGTCTCAGATAGCATCCTTTCCTCGTCTCCTTTCCTTCAAGTCACATCACTTATCTGAGGGTGACAATAAACCGGAATGGTATCCAGCCCTTTCATAGGCAGCAGTATAAGGAGATAAGGAAAGGAAACCATTCAACCCTGTTGGGACTGAGGGTTATGAGCCCATAATGGTATCAGGCTCATGGATTATATTGTTGAAATGATAATCCTGCCGTGTAATAATACTATAACACCCTGACATCCACTCACATTCTCCTGGGTAATGAAATGTTGTGAAAAAGAAAGAAAGAGGT
>NW_025744940.1:82500-105846 GCF_021184085.1 Oncorhynchus gorbuscha
TCTCTCTGTGTCTCTCTCTCTCTCTCTCTCTCTCTCTCTCTCTCTCTCTCTCTCTCTCTCTCTCTCTCTCCTGTCCCTGTCTGTCTCTCTTTTGCTTTCACTTTCTCCCCCTCCGTCTCTGTCTCTCTCTCCCCCTCTGTCTCTCTCTCCCCCTCTGTCTCTCTCTCCCCCTCTGTCTCTCTTTCTCTCTCACACACACAGACATGCTGTCTGCTAACTCCTTGTGTTTCTGTGTGTATCTCAGGGGAGAGTTTTTGGTGTACGAACGGAATGAAGTAAAAGCTGAGAAGCGGGAGTGGAAGAAGTACGATTTCCACTACGACAACGTGCCTTGGGCCCTGCTCACCCTCTTCACTGTGTCCACTGGAGAGGGCTGGCCGCAGTGAGTAACACACACACCCCCTCTTTTCTACACATGCCTCAATCTCAATCTCTATACTGTATGCCCTAATCTCTGTCGCTCTCCCACAGGGTGTTAAAGCATTCGGTAGATGCGACCTATGAGAATCAGGGTCCCAGTCCGGGCTACCGGATGGAGATGTCCATCTTTTACGTGGTGTACTTCGTTGTCTTCCCCTTCTTCTTCGTCAATATCTTTGTTGCTCTCATCATCATCACCTTCCAAGAACAGGGGGATAAGATGATGGAGGACTACAGTCTGGAAAAGAATGAGGTGAGAGAGGGAGGGAGGGAGGGAGGGAGGGGAGGGGAGGGAGGGAGGGGGAGGGGGGGGAGGAGGGAGGGAGGGAGGGAGGGAGGGAGGGAGGGAGGGAGGGAGGGAGCAGGAGAGCAGAGAAATGAGGAGGGATGGAGACAGGGAGAAAGGGATGAGGGGAGGGAGAGAGAGCAGGGAGAGCAGAGAAATGAGGAGGGATGGAGACAGGGAGAAAGGGATGAGGGGAGGGAGAGAGAGCAGGGAGAGCAGAGAAATTAGGAGGGATGGAGACAGGGAGAAAGGAATGAGGGGAGGGAGAGAGAGCAGGGAGAGCAGAGAAATGAGGAGGGATGGAGACAGGGAGAAAGGGATGAGGGGAGGGAGAGAGAGCAGGGAGAGCAGAGAAATGAGGAGGGATGGAGACAGGGAGAAAGGGAGAGGAAATGAGGAGGGAGGAGATGAGGAGGGATGGAGACAGGGAGAAAGGGATGAGGGGAGGGAGAGAGAGCAGGGAGAGCAGAGAAATGAGGAGGGATGGAGACAGGGAGAAAGGGATGAGGGGAGGGAGAGAGAGGGAGGAGTTGCGTACAGCAGAAGACACATTTCCATCTGGTATGAATTAATAAAGTATTGTTAATCTTCTTCTCCTTCCTCCTCCTCCTCCTCTGTCGTCCCCCCATCCAGAGAGGATGTATAGACTTTGCCATAAACGCCAAGCCCCTGACCCGCCACATGCCCAAGAACAAGCAGAGCTTCCAGTTCCGAATGTGGTCGTTTGTGGTCTCCCCACCGTTCGAGTACAGCATCATGGGTCTGATCGCACTCAATACTATAGTCCTCATGATGAAGGTGAGATCATATCGTCCTCCGACAGAAGGCCTCATTCTAACGCAATGCTACCAGGAGCCATCTGTCTAACAAATTGGGGAACTCATCCCCTTAGCATTTTATATTGTGTTTATCCACCTAACGCTCGTTCTTATTTCCTGAAAACCTTCTAATCTCAAGGTGAGATGAACCCCACATAACTGCTCTTCCTCCTGTGTGTGTATTTGTGTTCAGTATAATGGGGCGTCTGACACCTATGATAAAGTCCTGAAGAACATCAACATCGTCTTCACTACCCTCTTCTTCATGGAGTGTATTCTCAAGATCATCGCCTTCGGGGTTTTGGTGAGGCTAGACACACACTGTCACGCGCCAGAGTGACCTGCTATATCTGCTAGAGCTTCTCATTCCCATTATTCATTTATAAGTCAGGTTATTTTAGTGGACACAACTGGAGCATGTTATCCTAGTTACTCTCTAAACGCGACGCGATCGGCTAATGCACCTCCTAGTCCCTGTCTCCATGGTAACAATAATGTGATTGGCTAGTGCATATTCCTTCCTGTCGCTGTCCTCCATTAGGAGCAATGTGATTGGTTACCACCCTGTCTCTCTGCACTGCTATTGGTTTATGTCTCTTGTTTTCCCCCCCGTCACCACGGTAACAATAATGTGATTGACTGGTGCGAAATTCTTTCCTGTCCATGTCCAATGTCAGAGAAATGTGATTGGTTACTTCTCTGTCTCTCTGCTCTCTGATTGGCTAAAATATGTCTTCTCTTCCTGTGCCCTAACAGAATTATTTTAAAGACGCTTGGAACATTTTTGATTTTGTCTCCGTGCTCGGAAGCTTCACTGATATCCTGGTGACAGAATTTTGGGTAAGTGCGTCTTGGGGCATAGTACTATAGGCTATGTGTGTGGTTTTAATTAGCAGTGGGATGGGAATTAGTAAGTATGTGGTCGTATGTACATGTGTCTACCACATACACACCTAACCTGTAAATGTCTACTACTGATCTATGATTTGTTAATAAGATACTGGGTGTGTCACAATACTCTCTCCTTTCTCCTGAAGTGTACACTTGTTCACTTCCCTTCATGGATTTCATTGGTGGACACTCCCTTGAATTTATCCATACACAGATCTGATGCTTTTACTATTGTGGGGAATAGTGAGCTCGTGCTTCCTAGTAGGAGGAGCTAGAGGTTGTTGGGACACACCCACTGTCTTTACAATGAGCTGAAAGATATTATTTTGGTGGATAGTAGGTTGTCTATTGGAACGCTCAAATTGCCATCCAACCCAATGTTCTGTGTGTGTTGTTGTGTTGTCAAGTCTTGCTTGTCTGTGTCTATTCCCACATATCTGTGTTTGTAATTGTGCTTCATCCTGTGTTGTATATGATAGATGTTTCGCTGTGTGTAGTAGGATGGCAGTGGTAAGAATTCATCATGTAGTTGAAATGTAATGTCCACTTTTGTTTCAGACTCTCCCTGTAGTCACATTCTACAGCAGGTCCTACAGGATCTCAGTACACTGTGCTGAATGCTTTACAGCTGGTTGTGTTAATTGGTGGAACCGTCCGTTTGCTAAGAAATGACTGCAACCGACACTTCTTTGTTTAGTTTGTGCGACAGAAGTGCAGCGTTTATGTATCGCAAACGGTTTGACCTCGATGCGTGTCGCTTCCCCAGTTCTCTCCACCTTGCTTCGTTCCAACACAACGACATCAATAATAACGGCCGTGGGGCAAACTGTTTGACCTCGATGCGTGTCGCTTCCCCAGTTCTCTCCACCTTGCTTCGTTCCAACACAACGACATCAATAATAACGGCCGTGGGGCAAACTGTTTGACCTCGATGCGTGTCGCTTCCCCAGTTCTCTCCACCTTGCTTCGTCCAACACAACGACATCAATAACAACGGCCGTGGGGCAAACGGTTTGACCTCGATGCGTGTCGCTTCCCCAGTTCTCTCCACCTTGCTTCGTTCCAACACAACGACATCAATAACAACGGCCGTGGGGCAAACGGTTTGACCTCGATGCGTGTCGCTTCCCCAGTTCTCTCCACCTTGCTTCGTCCAACAAAACGACATCAATAACAACGGCCGTGGGGCAAACTGTTTGACCTCGATGCGTGTCGCTTCCCCAGTTCTCTCCACCTTGCTTCGTCCAACACAACGACATCAATAACATCGGCCGTGGGGCAAACGGTTTGACCTCGATGCGTGTCGCTTCTCCAGTTCTCTCCACCTTGCTTCGTCCAACACAACGACATCAATAACAACGGCCGTGGGGCAAACGGTTTGACCTCGATGCGTGTCGCTTCCCCAGTTCTCTCCACCTTGCTTCGTCCAACACAACGACATCAAACTGTTCGACCTCGATGCGTGTCGCTTCCCCAGTTCTCTCCACCTTGCTTCGTTCCAACACAACGACATCAATAACAACGGCCGTGGGGCAGACGGTGGCGCTGTTTACCCCTACTGCGGATTCCATCTGTAGATCTTTACCTAATGTCACCACGGGGTTAGCCTGAAACAAAACCACTCAAATTGTGTTGTTGTTGACTGATGTTTTGGGTGGAAGCAGATTCATGCCAAAAAACAACAACAAAAGAATGTGTTTTTTGAGCATGAATGTGCTTCCAAAAGTTCTGTGGCCTTGTTGTAACTATAGAAAGACTACATTTCTATGGTTGTAACTATGTTATACCTATGTTGTAACTATGTTGTAACTACCTTCATAATGATTCCTTTTCCTGTTCTATCTTTTTACATGCTTTCTTTAAAAACCAACCTCTCTGCTTTGTTGGCGTCCTCCGCCCCCACTACTACTTCCTACTATGATAAATCCATCCAATCGAAATGCACTATGAATCCCCTCCCATGTTGTCCCATGCAATCCATGACGCCGACTGTGTGGTGTGCTGTTGTGTGATGGTGTGCTGTTGCCGTGCCCCTCAAAAAACCCACCAAATCATCACCAAACCACCACCGACTCCTCTCGCTGACACGCTGTATCCATCCTGCTCCCTCCTTCCTTCCATCCATCCTTCTACATCTACCTGCCACATGTAGGAGGTTGGTTTGTAATTTATCTCTCAGACCTACACGCATCCCCGTTGGCCAATGTGTGGCCCCGCCCTCCTCCTGACTTCCCTGACCCTTCACCCCCAACCTTCTGGGCTTAGCTGCTTTTAACCCCTGACCTCTGACCCAAGTGCATGCACTTCTGATTGGCAGTTGAATCGTGTGTGTGCCTGATGACTCCAGTGGGCTTCCTCTCGGAAGCTTTTGAAAGATCCGCTCCTTCTGGCACACTATTGGTCAGTTCATGGATAAAGGATACATTACACACAGATACACATAGAATCACACCAACACTCTGAGAGAAAAAGTGCTATCTAGAACCTAAAAGTGTTCTTCTGCTGAAGGAAGGAACCGTTTTGGAACACTGTGTCGACACACACATACAAATAGAATCACACAACGACGCACACACACACACAATCATGGACACAAATGCACATGAATTGGTTACTGTTATGTTCTGCATAGATTTGTCACTCACACACACGGACACTCACACATTGACCGTAGTGCTGCCAGAAGGACGTGTGAATGCTAACCAAAGCTTCTGTTCTGCTTGACCAGATAGAGGGATACTCTAACACTGGTCTGCATGCAGCTGTAGCATCTTACACTGACGATCTGCTCTTCAGCCCCCTGCTAAACAGAATGTAGTTGCAATAGTGTTGCCATGCCATTGCCTGCATTGAAGCTGGATCTGTCTGCATGCTAGCTTCCTCTTTCTTGTCTTCCTCCTCGTCTTCCTCCCACTACTGCTTTGCACGCCAACCTGTGCCACACAACAGTAGTGCACCTCGTCGCACAAGAGATTCTGAGGTTAGGGTAGACGGTAGAGTAGACAGTTCAGAATGCTGAACACCTCATGACCAATCTCAGCCAATCACTTAGTGGCGAGGCGTGCCAGCTTCCTGTGTGTGTGTGCGGTTGAGGAGTGCAGTGTGTGTGTGTGTGTGTGTCCTGTCTGTTGGATGCCAGTACCTCCATACCTTGTGGCCTGCTTGCCCCCCTAAGATCAGTGCATTTGGTTTTTATAGAAAATAAATATACAACGTTCTACTCTTACCGGATTGGATGATGACGTTTTTGATTTATTTTTAATTATGATTTTCTCCTTTTCTCTTTCTCTCTTTTCGTTCCATACTTTTTGTTTTGCGTTGTGTGTTTCTTTGGCTTCTAGTCAGGTCTGTTGTGTTATGGTTGGATTTTGGTATCATTTGAATAATTTTACGTTTTGACCTCCTCTCTCCTATTTAACCTCCTCTCTCCTATTTAACCTCCTCTCTCTCCTATTTAACCTCCTCTCTCTCCTATTTAACCTCCTCTCTCTCTCCTATTTAACCTCCTCTCTCTCCTATTTAACCTCCTCTCTCTCTCCTATTTAACCTCCTCTCTCTCCTATTTAACCTCCTCTCTCTCCTATTTAACCTCCTCTCTCCTATTTAACCTCCTCTCTCCTATTTAACCTCCTCTCTCTCTCCTATTTAACCTCCTCTCTCTCCTATTTAACCTCCTCTCTATCCTATTTAACCTCCTCTCTCTCTCCTATTTAACCTCCTCTCTCTCCTATTTAACCTCCTCTCTCTCCTATTTAACCTCCTCTCTCTCTCCTATTTAACCTCCTCTCTCCTATTTAACCTCCTCTCTCCTATTTAACCTCCTCTCTATCCTATTTAACCTCCTCTCTCTCTCCTATTTAACCTCCTCTCTCTCCTATTTAACCTCCTCTCTCCTATTTAACCTCCTCTCTCTCTCCTATTTAACCTCCTCTCTCCTATTTAACCTCCTCTCTCCTATTTAACCTCCTCTCTCCTATTTAACCTCCTCTCTCTCCTATTTAACCTCCTCTCTCTCTCCTTTTTGTTCTCCTCTCTCTTTGTTTTGGTTTGATTTGGGGGCGATAATAGTTCAGTAAAACTAATTGTCTCTTTCCCTCTCTCTTCTTCTGATCACACACACACACACACACACCCACACACACACACACACACACACACACACACACACACACACACACACACACACACACACACACACACACACACACACACACACACACACACACACACACACACACACACACACACACACACACACACACACACACACACACACCACACCACACCACACCACACCACACCACACCACACCACACCACACACCCATACATCGCTGCTGTAGAATAACTTCATCAACCTGAGTTTCCTTCGACTGTTTCGAGCGGCTCGTCTCGTCAAGCTACTGAGACAAGGAGAAACTATACGCATCCTGCTCTGGACTTTCGTCCAGTCATTTAAGGTACACACACATAAACACACACACAAGCATTCGCACACACACACACACACTGTACACACACACACACACACACACACACACACACACACACACACACACACACACACACACACACACACACACACACACACACACACACACACACACACACACACACACACACACACACACACACACACACACACACACACACACACACACACACACACACACACACACACACACACACACACACACACACACACACATGAACAACACACACACAGCTTTTCCTTTCCTATGTCCAGTCTGATATGGGCAGTTAATCTGTTTGTAGTCTTAACACTGAACATGTACTTCCCTGTGTGTCCACCGGTAGGCACTGCCCTATGTGTGCCTCCTCATCGGCATGCTGTTCTTTATCTACGCCATCATTGGGATGCAGGTGAGTACTGCTGACATAGCCTCTGTAATAAAGCATTTATTCAGAAAAGGATTTCTATTGATGCCAATAGCCAATGATGGATGTCAATAGTCAGAATTCATCCCTAAATGATCACTTCCTTGACCTCTGTGTGTGTGTATAGTTGTTTGGTAATCTGGCACTGGGCGAGGACGAAGGCAGTGCCATCAACGAAAACAACAACTTCAGGACTTTCATTATGGCACTCATGTTACTATTCAGGTGGGTTATCTACTCTCTCTCTCTCTCTCTGCTTTCATATGCTCCTTCTCTCCTTTCCTCAATATCCATGCTCTCTCTCTTTCCCTCACCCTCTCTCCCTCACCCTCTCTCTTTCCCTCACCCTCTTTCTCTTTCCCTCACCCTCTCTCTCTTTCGCTCACCCTCTCTCCCTCACCCTCTCTCTTTCCCTCACCCTCTCTCTCTTTCTCTCACCCTCTCTCTCTTTCGCTCACCCTCTCTCTCTCTTTCTTTTTCCCTCACCCTCTCTCTCTTTCCCTCACCCTCTCTCTCTTTCCTTCTCTTTCCCTCACCCTCACCCTCTCTCTCTCTTTCCCTCACCCTCTCTCTCTTTCTCTTTCCCTCACTCTCTCTCTCTTTCTCTTTCCCTCACCCTCTCTCTCTTTCTCTTTCCCTCACCCTCTCTCTCTTTCTCTTTCCCTCACCCTCTCTCTCTCTCTTTCCCTCACCCTCTCTCTTTCCTTCTCTTTCCCTCACCCTCTCTCTCTTTCCTTCTCTTTCCCTCACCATCTCTCTCTCTCCCTCACCCTCTCTCTATTTCTCTTTCCCTCACTCTCTTTCTCTTTCCCTCACCCTCTCTTTCCTTATCTTTCCCTCACCCTCTCTCTCTTCTCTTTCCCTCACCCTCTCTCTCTCTTTCTCTTTCCCTCACCCTCTCTCTCTTTCCCTCACCCTCTCTCTCTTTCCTTCTCTTTCCCTCACCCTCACCCTCTCTCTCTTTCCCTCACCCTCTCTCTCTTTCTCTTTCCCTCACCCTCTCTCTCTTTCTCTTTCCCTCACCCTCTCTCTCTTTCTCTTTCCCTTTCCTCTCTTTCCCTCACCTCTCTCTTTCCTTCTCTTTCCCTCCCTCTCTCTCTCTTTTCTCTTTCCCCCTCCTCCTCTCTTTCTCTTTCCCTCACCCTCTCTCTCTTTCTCTTTCCTCACCCTCTCTTTCTCTTTCCCTCACCCTCTCTCTCTTTCTCTTTCCCTCACCCTCTCTTTCCTTCTCTTTCCCTCACCCTCTCTCTCTTTCTCTTTCCCTTTCTCTCTCTTTCCCTCACCCTCTCTCTCTTTCCTTCTCTTTCCCTCACCCTCACCCTCTCTCTCTCTTTCCCTCACCCTCTCTCTCTTTCTCTTTCCCTCATCCTCTCTCTCTTTCTCTTTCCCTCACCCTCGCTCTCTTTCTCTTTCCCTCACCCTCTCTCTCTTTCTTTTCCCTCCCTCCTCTCTCTTTCCCTTCTCTTTCTTTCCCTCACCCTCTCTCTTTCCTTCTCTTTCCCTCACCCCTCTCTCTTTCTCACCCCTCTCTCTTTCTTTCCCTTCTCTTTCTCTTTCCCTCACCCTCTCTCTCTTTCTCTTTCCCTCACCCTCTCTTTCCTTCTCTTTCCCTCACCCTCTCTCTCTTTCTCTTTCCCTCACCCTCTCTCTCTCTCTCTTTCTCTCTTTCCCTCACCCTCTCTCTCTTTCTCTTTCCCTCACCCCTCTCTCTCTTTCTTTTCCCCCTCTCTCCATTTCTCTCTCTTTCCCTCACTCTCTCTCTTTTCTCTTTCCCTCCTCTCTCTCTCTTTCTCTTTGCCTCACCTCTCTCTTTCCCTCTCTTCTCTTTCCCTCACCCCTCTCTCTCTTTCTCTTTCCCTCACCTCTTCTCTTTCCCTCACCCTCTCTCTCTTTCTTTCCCTCACCCTCTCTTTCTTTCTTTCCCTCACCCTCTCTCTCTTTCTCTTTCCCTCACCCCTCTCTCTCTCTCTTTCCCTCCCCTCTCTCTATTTCTCTCTCTTTCCCTCACCCTCTCTCTCTTCTCTTTCCCTCACCCTCTCTCTCTCTCTTTCTCTCTCTTTCCCTCACCCTCTCTCTCTTTCTCTTTCCCTTTCCCTCTCTCTCTCTCTTTTCACCCTCTCTCTCTTTCTCTTTGCCTCTCTCTCTCTTTCCCTCACCCTCTCTCTCTTTCTCTTTGCCTCACCTCTCTCTCTTTCCCTCACCCTCTCTCTCTTTCCCTCACCCTCTCTCTCTTTCCCTCACCCT
Source organism: Oncorhynchus gorbuscha (assembly GCF_021184085.1). Classification (NCBI taxonomy): domain Eukaryota; kingdom Metazoa; phylum Chordata; class Actinopteri; order Salmoniformes; family Salmonidae; genus Oncorhynchus; species Oncorhynchus gorbuscha. The sequence goes on from NW_025744940.1 coordinate 92,058, forward strand.
CTCTCTCTTTCTCTTTCCCTCACCCTCTCTCTCTTTCCCTCACCCTCTCTCTCTTTCTCTTTGCCTCACCTTCCTCTCTTTCCCTCACCTCTCTCTCTCTCTTTCCCTCACCCTCTCTCTCTCTTTCCCTCACCCTCTCTCTCTTTCTCTTTCCCTCACCCTCTCTCTCTTTCTCTCTCTTTCCCTCCCCCTCTCTCTATTTCTCTCTCTTTCCCTCACTCTCTCTCTTTCTCTCTCTTTCCCTCACCCTCTCTCTCTTTCTCTTTGCCTCACCCTCTCTCTCTTTCCCTCACCCTCTCTCTCTTTCCCTCACCCTCTCTCTCTTTCTCTTTCCCTCACTCTCTCTCTCTCTCTCTTTCCCTCACCCTCTCTCTCTTTCTCTTTGCCTCACCCCTCTCTCTTTCTCTTTCCCTCACCCTCTCTCTCTTTCTCTTTCCCTCACCCTCTCTCTCTTTCCCTCACCCTCTCTCTCTTTCTCTTTGCCTCACCCTCTCTCTCTTTCCCTCACCCTCTCTCTCTTTCTCTTTGCCTCACCCTCTCTCTCTTTCCCTCACCCTCTCTCTCTTTCTCTTTGCCTCACCTTCTCTCTCTTTCCCTCACCCTCTCTCTCTTTCTCTTTCCCTCACCCTCTCTCTCTCTTTCCCTCACCCTCTCTCTCTTTCTCTTTCCCTCACCCTCTCTCTCTCTTTCTCTCTCTTTCCCTCCCCCTCTCTCTATTTCTCTCTCTTTCCCTCACTCTCTCTCTTTCTCTCTCTTTCCCTCACCCTCTCTCTCTTTCTCTTTCTCACCCTTCTCTTTCCCTCACCCTCTCTCTCTTTCTCCCTCACCTTCTCTCTCTTTCCCTCACCCTCTCTCTCTTTCTCTTTCCCTCACCCTCTCTCTCTCTTTCCCTCACCTCTCTCTCTTTCTCTTTCCCTCACCCTCTCTCTCTTCTTTCTCTTTCCCTCCCTCTCTCTATTTCTCTCTCTTTCCCTCACTCTCTCTCTTTCTCTCTTTCCCTCACCTCTCTCTCTTTCTCTTTGCCTCACCCCTCTCTCTCTTTCCTCACCTCTCTCTTTCTCTTTGCCTCTCTTCTCTTTCCCTCACTCTCTCTCTCTCTCTCTTTCCCTCACCCTCTCTCTCTTTCTCTTTCCTCACCCTCTCTCTCTCTTCTCTTTCCCTCACCCCTCTCTCTCTCTTTGCCTCACCCTCTCTCTCTTTCCCTCACCCTCTCTCTCTTTCTCTTTCCCTTCTCTCTTCTCTTTCCCTCACCCTCTCTCTCTTTCTCTTTCCCTCACCTCTCTCTCTCTCTTTCCCTCACCCTCTCTCTTTCTTCTCTTTCCCTCACCCTCCTCTCTTTCTTCTCTTTCCCTCACCTCTCTCTTTCCCTCACCTCTCTCTATTTCTCTTTCTCTTTCTTTCTCTTTCCCTCACCCTCTCTTTCTTATCTTTCCCTCTCTCTCTTCTCTTTCCCTCACCCTCTCTCTCTTTCTCTTTCCCTCACCCTTTCTCTTTCCCTCACCCTCTCTCTCTTTCTTCTCTTTCCCTCACCCTCTCTCTTTCTCCCTCACCTCTCTCTCTCTCTTTCCCTCACCCTCTCTCTCTTTCTCTTTCCCTCACCCTCTCTCTCTTTCTCTTTCCCTCACCCTCTCTCTTTCCTTCTCTTTCCCTCACCCTCTCTCTCTTTCCTTCTCTTTCCCTCACCCTCTCTCTCTCTCCCTCACCCTCTCTCTCTTTCTCTTTCCGCACTCTCTTTCTCTTTCCCTCACCCTCTCTCTCTTTCTCTTTCCCTCACCCTCTCTTTCCTTCTCTTTCCCTCACCCTCTCTCTCTTTCTCTTTCCCTCACCCTCTCTCTCTTTCCCTCACCCTCTCTCTCTTTCCTTCTCTTTCCCTCACCCTCACCCTCTCTCTCTCTTTCCCTCACCCTCTCTCTCTTTCTCTTTCCCTCATCCTCTCTCTCTTTCTCTTTCCCTCACCCTCGCTCTCTTTCTCTTTCCCTCACCCTCTCTCTCTTTCTTTTTCCCTCACCCTCTCTCTCTCTTTCCCTGACTCTCTCTCTCTTTCTCTTTCCCTCACCCTCTCTCTTTCCTTCTCTTTCCCTCACCCTCTCTCTCTTTCCCTCACCCCTCTCTCTTACTCTTTCCCTCACTCTCTTTCTCTTTCCCTCACCCTCTCTCTCTTTCTCTTTCCCTCACCCTCTCTTTCCTTCTCTTTCCCTCACCCTCTCTCTCTTTCTCTTTCCCTCACCCTCTCTCTCTCTTTCACTCACCCTCTCTCTCTCTTTCCCTCACCCTCTCTCTCTTTCTCTTTCCCTCACCCTCTCTCTCTCTTTCTCTCTCTTTCCCTCCCCCGCTCTCCATTTCTCTCTCTTTCCCTCACCCTCTCTCTCTTTCTCTTTGCCTCACCATCTCTCTCTTTCCCTCACCCTCTCTCTCTTTCCCTCACCCTCTCTCTCTCTTTCTCTTTGCCTCACCCTCTCTCTCTTTCCCTCACCCTCTCTCTCTTTCTTTTTCCCTCACCCTCTCTCTCTCTTTCACTCACCCTCTCTCTCGCTTTCCCTCACCCTCTCTCTCTTTCTCTTTCCCTCACCCTCTCTCTCTTTCTCTCTCTTTCCCTCCCCCTCTCTCTATTTCTCTCTCTTTCCCTCACTCTCTCTCTTTCTCTCTCTTTCCCTCACCCTCTCTCTCTCTCTTTGCCTCACCCTCTCTCTCTTTCTCTTTCCCTCACCCTCTCTCTCTTTCTCTTTCCCTCACCCTCTCTCTCTCTCTCTTTCCCTCACCCTCTCTCTCTTTCTCTTTGCCTCACCCTCTCTCTCTTTCCCTCACCCTCTCTCTCTTTCTCTTTGCCTCACCCCTCTCTCTTTCCCTCACCCTCTCTCTCTTTCTCTTTGCCTCACCCTCTCTCTCTTTCCTCTCACCCCCTCTCTTTCTCTTTCCCTTCTCTCTTTCCCTCACTCTCTCTCTTTCTCTTTGCCTCACTCTCTCTCTCTTTCTCACCCTCTCTCTCTTTCTCTTTCCCTCACCCCTCTCTCTCTTTCCCTTCTCTCTCTTTCTCTTTCCCTCACCCTCTCTCTCTCTTTCTCTCTTCCCTCTCTCTCTATTTCTCTCTCTTTCCCTCACCCTCTCTCTCTTTCCCTCACCCTCTCTCTCTTTCTCTTTGCCTCACCCTCTCTCTCTTTCCCTCACCCTCTCTCTCTTTCTCTTTCCTCACCCTCTCTCTCTTTCTCTCTCTTTCCCTCACCCCTCTCTCTTTCTCTTTGCCTCACCCTCTCTCTCTTTCCCTCACCCTCTCTCTCTCTTTTCACCCTCTCTCTCTTTCTCTTTCCCTCACCCTCTCTCTCTTCCCTCACCCTCTCTTCTTTCTCTTTGCCTCACCCTCTCTCTCTTTCCCTCACCCTCTCTCTCTTTCTCTTTGCCTCACCCTCTCTCTCTTTCCCTCACCCTCACTCTCTTTCTCTTTGCCTCACCCTCTCTCTCTTTCCCTCACCCTCTCTCTCTTTCTCTTTCCCTCACCCTCTCTCTCTTTCCCTCACCCTCTCTCTCTTTCTCTTTGCCTCACCCTCTCTCTCTTTCTCTCTCTTTCCCCCTCTCTCTATTTCTCTCTCTTTCCCTCACCCTCTCTCTCTCTTTCTCTCTCTTTCCCTCCCCCTCTCTCTATTTCTCTCTCTTTCCCTCACTCTCTCTCTTTCTCTCTCTTTCCCTCACCCTCTCTCTCTTTCTCTTTGCCTCACCCTCTCTCTCTTTCCCTCACCCTCTCTCTCTTTCTCTTTGCCTCACCCCTCTCTTTCCCTCTTTCTCTTTCTCTTTCCCTCACCCTCTCTCTCTTTCCCTCACCCTCTCTCTCTTTCTCTTTCCCTGCCTCTCTCTTTCTCTCTCTTTCCCTCACCCTCTCTCTCTTTCTCTCTTTTCCCTCACTCTCTCTCTCTCTTTCCCTCACCCTCTCTCTCTTTCTCTTTGCCTCACCCTCTCTCTCTTTCCCTCACCCTCTCTCTCTTTCCCTCACCCTCTCTCTCTTTCTCTTTGCCTCACCCTCTCTCTCTTTCCCTCACCCTCTCTTTCTTTCTCTTTCCCTCACCCTCTCTCTCTTTCTCTTTGCCTCACCCTCTCTCTCTTTCCCTCACCCTCTCTCTCTTTGCCTCACCCTCTCTCTCTTTCTCTTTGCCTCACCCTCTCTCTCTTTCCCCCCTCTCTCTCTTCTCTCTTTGCCTCACCCCTCTCTCTTTCCCTCACCCTCTCTCTCTTTCTCTTTGCCTCACCCTCTCTCTCTTTCCCTCCCCTCTCTCTATTTATCCTCTTTCCCTCTCTCTCTTTCTCTTTCCCTCATCTCTCTCTTTGCCTCACCCTCTCTCTCTTTCCCTCACCCTCTCTCTCTTTCTCTTTGCCTCACCCTCTCTCTCTTTCCCTCACCCTCTCTCTCTTTCTCTTTGCCTCACCCTCTCTCTTTCCCTCACCCTCTCTCTCTTTCTCTTTGCCTCACCCTCTCTCTCTTTCCCTCCCCCTCTCTCTATTTCTCTCTCTTTCCCTCACTCTCTCTCTTTCTCTCTCTTTCCCTCACCCTCTCTCTCTTTCTCTTTCTCACCCTTTCTCTTTGCCCCCCACTCCTCTCTCTCTTTCCCTCACTCTCTCTCTTTCTCTCTCTTTCCCTCACCCTCTCTCTCTTTCTCTTTGCCTCACCCTCTCTCTCTTTCCCTCACCCTCTCTCTCTTTCCCTCACCCTCTCTCTCTTTCTCTTTGCCTCACCCTCTCTCTCTTTCTCTTTGCCTCACCCTCTCTCTCTCTCTCACCCTCTCTCTCTCTCTCTCTGTTTTCTATTATTCTCACCCTCTATCTTCTCTCCCACACTGACACACATGTTTTTGTTTGTTTTTGTCCACGTGTGTGCATCCGTATGTGTGTGTGTATGCATCCGTATGTGTGTGTGTATGCATCCGTATGTGTGTGTGTGCATCCGTATGTATGTGTGTGTGTGCATGCGTCCGTTCGTGTGTGTCTGTGTGTGTGTGAGCGTGTGTGTGTGCGCGCGCGCGTGTGTGTGCGTGCGTGCCGTGTGTGTGCGTGCGTGCGTGTGTGTGTGTGTGTGTGTGTGTGTGTGTGTGTGTGTGTGTGTGTGTGTGTGTGTGTGTGTGTGTGTGTGTGTGTGTGTGTGTGTGTGTGTGTGTGTGTGTGTGTGTGTGTGTGTGCGTGTGTGTGTGTGTGTGTGTGTGTGTGTGCGTGCGTGTGTGTGTCTGTTCGTGTGTGTGTGTCCTGTACCAGGAGTGCGACAGGTGAGGCGTGGCATGACATCATGCTGTCGTGTCTGGGGAGAAGTGTGACCCAGACTCAGGGAACACAGAACCAGAGTGTGGCAGCACCTTCGCATACACATACTTCGTCTCCTTCATCTTCTTCTGTTCTTTCCTGGTAAGAGGACTAATCAAACCCTAACCCCTAGCCCCTAACCCCTAGCCCCTAACCCCTATCCCCTAACCCCCCTAACCCTAGCCCCTAACCCCTATCCCTAACCCTAGCCCCTAACCCTAGCCCCTAACCCCTAACCCCTAGCCCCTAGCCCCTAACCCCTAGCCCCTAACCCCTAGCCCCTAACCCCTAGTCCAGCATTTCACAAATTCAGGTTGTTGTTTTTTTGTCCCAGCACTACACAGCTGATTGAAATAATCAAAGCTTGATGATGAGTTGGTTATCTGAATCAGCAGTGTAGTGCTGGGGGAAACCACAACGTGCCCCTAGAGGGGGCCCCAGGACCCAGTTTGGGAAACCCTGCCCTAGCCCCTCCCACTAGGACCTTCACATACAGCATTTCATCTTCCTCTGTTCTTTCCTGGTAAGGGGACTAGCCCCTAACCTCTATACCCTAACCTCTATACCCTAACCTCTAGACCCTAACCTCTATACCCTAACCCTTAGACCCTAACCTCTATACCCTAACCTCTATACCCTAACCCTTAGACCCTAACCTCTATACCCTAACCCTTAGACCCTAACCTCTATACCCTAGCCCTTAGACCCTAACCTCTATACCCTAGCCCTTAGACCCTAACCTCTATACCCTAACCCTTAGACCCTAACCTCTATACCCTAACCCTTAGACCCTAACCTCTATACCCTAACCCTTAGACCCTAACCTCTATACCCTAGCCCTTAGACCCTAACCTCTATACCCTAGCCCTTAGACCCTAACCTCTATACCCTAGCCCTTAGACCCTAACCTCTATACCCTAGCCCTTAGACCCTAACCTCTATACCCTAGCCCTTAAACCCTAACCTCTATACCCTAACCCTTAGACCCTAACCTCTATACCCTAACCCTTAGACCCTATCTCATAGACCCTAGCCCTTAGACCCTAACCTTTATACCCTAACCTCTAGACCCTAACCCTTAGACCCTAACCTCTATACCCTAACCTCTATACCCTAACCCTTAGACCCTATCTCCTAGACCCTAGCCCTTAGACCCTAACCTCTATACCCTAGCCCTTAGACCCTAACCTCTATACCCTAGCCCTTAGACCCTAACCTCTAGCCCTAGCCCTTAGACCCTAACCTCTATACCCTAACCCTTAGACCCTAACCTCTATACCCTAACCCTTAGACCCTAACCTCTATACCCTAGCCCTTAGACCCTAACCTCTATACCCTAACCCTTAGACCCTAACCTCTATACCCTAGCCCTTAGACCCTAACCTCTATACCCTAGCCCTTAGACCCTAACCTCTATACCCTAGCCCTTAGACCCTAACCTCTATACCCTAGCCCTTAGACCCTAACCTCTATACCCTAACCCTTAGACCCTAACCTCTATACCCTAGCCCTTAGACCCTAACCTCTATACCCTATAGACCCTAACCTCTATACCCTAACCCTTAGACCCTACCCTCCCTAGACCCTAGCCCTTAGACCCTAACCTCTATACCCTAACCCTAGACCCTAACCCTAGACCCTAACCTCTAGACCCTAACCTCTATACCCTAACCCTTAGACCCTATCTCTAGACCCTAGCCCTTAGACCCTAACCTCTATACCCTAGCCCTTAGACCCTAACCTCTATACCCTAGCCCTTAGACCCTAACCTCTATACCCTAACCCTTAGACCCTAACCTCTATACCCTAACCCTTAGACCCTACCTCTCCTACCCTAACCCTTAGACCCTAACCTCTATACCCTAGCCCTTAGACCCTAACCTCTATACCCTAGCCCTTAGACCCTAACCTCTATACCCTAACCCTTAGACCCTAACCTCTATACCCTAGCCCTTAGACCCTAACCTCTATACCCTAGCCCTTAGACCCTAACCTCTATACCCTAAGCCCTTAGACCCTAACCTCTATACCCTAACCCTTAGATCTCCTAGACCCTAGCCCTTAGACCCTAACCTCTATACCCTAACCCTTAGACCCTAACCTCTAGACCCTAACCCTTAGACCCTAACCTCTATACCCTAGCCCTTAGACCCTATCTCCTAGACCCTAGCCCTTAGACCCTAACCTCTATACCCTAGCCCTTAGACCCTAACCTCTATACCCTAGCCCTTAGACCCTAACCTCTATACCCTAGCCCTTAGACCCTAACCTCTATACCCTAGCCCTTAGACCCTAACCTCTAGCCCTAGCCCTTAGACCCTAACCTCTATACCCTAGCCCTTAGACCCTAACCTCTATACCCTAGCCCTTAGACCCTAACCTCTATACCCTAGCCCTTAGACCCTAACCTCTATACCCTAGCCCTTAGACCCTAACCTCTAGCCCTAGCCCTTAGACCCTAACCTCTGGACCCTAGCCCTTAGACCCTAACCTCTATACCTAACCTCAGCCCTACCCTAACCCTTAGACCCTAACCTCTAGACCCTAGCCCTTAGACCCTAACCTCTATACCCTAGCCCTTAGACCCTAACCTCTATACCCTAACCCTTAGACCCTAACCTCTATACCCTAACCCTTAGACCCTATCTCCTAGACCCTAGCCCTTAGACCCTAACCTCTATACCCTAACCCTTAGACCCTAACCTCTATACCCTAACCCTTAGACCCTAACCTCTAGACCCTAGCCCTTAGACCCTAACCTCTATACCCTAGCCCTTAGACCCTAACCTCTATACCCTAACCCTTAGACCCTAACCTCTATACCCTAACCCTTAGACCCTAACCTCTATACCCTAACCCTTAGACCCTAACCTCTATACCCTAACCCTTAGACCCTAACCTCTATACCCTAACCCTTAGACCCTAACCTCTATACCCTAACCCTTAGACCCTAACCTCTAGACCCTAACCCTTAGACCCTAATCTCCTAGACCCTAGCCCTTAGACCCTAACCTCTATACCCTAACCCTTAGACCCTAACCCTTAGACCCTATCTCCTAGACCCTAGCCCTTAGACCCTAACCTCTATACCCTAACCCTTAGACCCTATCTCCTAGACCCTAGCCCTTAGACCCTAACCTCTAGACCCTAGCCCTTAGACCCTAACCTCTATACCCTAACCCTTAGACCCTATCTCCTAGACCTTAGACCCTAACCTCTATACCCTAGCCCTTAGACCCTAACCTCTATACCCTAGCCCTTAGACCCTAACCTCTATACCCTAACCCTTAGACCCTAACCTCTATACCCTAACCCTTAGACCCTATCTCCTAGACCCTAGCCCTTAGACCCTATCTCCTAGAGCCCTAGACCCTAACCTCTATACCCTAACCCTTAGACCCTAACCTCTATACCCTAACCCTTAGACCCTAACCTCTACCCTAGCCCTAGACCTATCTCCTAGACCCTAGCCCTATCTCCTAGACCCTAGCCCTTAGACCCTATAGACCCTCCTAGACCCTAGATCCTAACCCTTAGACCATATCTCCTAGACCCTAGCCCTTAGACCCTAACTCCTAGACCCTAGCACCTAGACCCTAACTCGTAGACCCTAACACCTAGACCCAACTCTTAGACCCTAGCCCCAAGACCCTAACTCTTAGACCCTAACTCTTAAACCCTAGACCCTAACTCTTAGACCCTAACTCTTAGACCCTAACTCTTAGACCCTAACTCCTAGATCCTAACCCCTTACTCCTAGACTCTAACCGCTAGACCCTAGATTCTAACCCTTAGACCATAGACCCTAACCCCTAGACTCTAACCCCTAGACCCTAGATTCTAACCCTTAGACCCTAGACCCTAACCCCTAGACTCTAACCCCTAGACCCTTACTCCCAGGTTGTATTGAAAGCTAGCTAGCTGCATCCTATTAAACCTGTCGTCTGGTTTGCTTGGTTAGCTAATAGCCAATGCCATTGCAAGCAAGGTAGGAATGACTTTAAATAGCTAAATGGTTAGCTAGCTAGCAAGCTGCATACATGGCTCTGAGTCTGGCTGGCACTAGCAAGAGTATGTTGATTTTAATTGTTGAATTGTTGGGTAGCTCGTTAGTTATCTATCTAGTTGTAGGCAGAGGACTTTCTAGAACTTCTAGCTAGCTAGCAGCATTATAAAAGCTAGCTGCAGACTGCAGACACATTGGCTACCTAGCAACATGACAGAATTTATCATTTCTGGAGACAGTGTAAACATAATTTGAGCTAGCCCAGCAAGGCCAGCCCAACAAGGCCAGCCCAACAAGGCCAGCCCAGCAAGGCCAGCCCAACAAGGACATGCCCAGCAAGGCCAGCCCAGCAAGGCCTACCCAACCCTGGTTAACTTTAAAGTGCCAATGGAAACAATGCTTCAGTAGTTCTAGAAGAGGATATTCAGACACTCTTGGAGGACAATGGAAGTTGATTTGAAAATGCTTCTTTAATTTTCAATCCAATCTGTTTCAGCCTGTAATAACTGGGTCTGGTTGAATGGATTTGTGCAACTCAGTGAACAGGTCCCAGACTTTGTAATGTTCCCGTGTTGCATAACATTTGTAATGGTCTTTTTTGGTATCTAATAATTGTTACTGTGCAGATGCTGAATCTGTTTTTGACTGTGTTTGTGTGTGTGTGTGTGTGTGTGTGTGTGTGTGTGTGTGTGTGTGTGTGTGTGTGTGTGTGTGTGTGTGTGTGTGTGTGTGTGTGTGTGTGTGTGTGTGTGTGTGTGTGTGTGTGTGTGTGTGTGTGTGTGTGTGTGTGTGTGTGTGTGTGTGTGTGTGTGTGTGATGCTGAATCTGTTTGTGGCTGTCATCATGGATAACTTTGAGTACCTGACCAGAGACTCATCTATTCTGGGTCCTCATCACCTGGACGAGTACGTCAGGATATGGGCCAGTATGACCCCGCTGCCTGGTGAGTCACACACACACAGATATACACAGGTACACACATATACACACACACACATAAACGCACACAGACACACACACACAGTTACACATAAACGCACACAGATACAAACAAGTACACACACACACACATATAAACGCACACAGACACACACACACACACATATAAACGCACACAGACACACACACACAAACACACACACATAAACGCACACAGACACACAAACACACACACATAAACGCACACAGACACACACACACAAACACACACACATAAACGCACACAGACACACACACACAAACACACACACATAAACGCACACAGACACACACACACAAACACACACACATAAACACACACACACACACACACACACACACACACACACACACACACACACACACACACACACACACACACACACACACACACACACACACACACACACACACACACACACTGCTGTAGACACTATCACCGATGTACATGTGTATAGACTATTCATGTTTAATCAAACGGACATAATGTTTTGTTCATTTACACTTGACTAATGTACGTACAGATGGCACATACAGATTTACACTTGACTAATGTACGTACAGATGGCACATACAGATTTACACTTGACTAATGTACGTACAGATGGCACATACAGATTTACACTTGACTAATGTACGTACAGATGGCACATACAGATTTACACTTGACTAATGTACGTACAGATGGCACATACAGATTTACACTTGCGTCAAACTCATATATGGACACAGCATCATCACATGATTAACATTGTTGACTGTACAGTACCACTAGCTAACCCATGCCTTTCTCTCCTAATACACTTTTGCTCTAGCTTCTCATTCTAACCTTAAACCCTTAACTGAAAGCGCAAACCTGACCCCAGTCATGTGACCAGTCACGTGACAGAGGAGACGATTTCAACTGATAATAAACCATAGAGTTAGATAGGGGACTGTAGATGGATTTAACCCATTTTGACATTGCTGTCACAGACACCACAATGGCACAGATACAAGTATGAGTCCTCTATCTAACTCTATTTAATAAACTGACCATTTACGGACGTGGGAGTTTAGTGATACTGATGATAATGATGATGGAGTTAACAGGGAACAGGTGCTTCTGCACCTGACCAGCCGTCCTGTCTCTCGTCTTTCTTCCTCTCCTTTGTCGTTCTCTCTCTTTCTGTTTCCGAAGTGTTGATATTGTGGAGGCCCTTAAATCTATGTACTGTGAACTCAGTGACTACCCGGCCATAACACTCCCTCAATGTGTGTGTGTGTGTGTGTGTGTGTGTGTGTGTGTGTGTGTGTGTGTGTGTGTGTGTGTGTGTGTGTGTGTGTGTGTGTGTGTGTGTGTGTGTGTGTGTGTGTGTGTGTGTGTGTGTGTGTGTGTGTGTGTGTGTGTGTGTGTGTGTGTGTGTGTGTGTGCCTCTCTCCAAGTGCACTTCCACCAAATGTACCGGTTAACAGAGCTAGAGAGAGGGGGGGGAGATGGTAAAAGAAGACAAGGGCAGAGAGAGAGAGAGGAAGAGAGATTGTCTGCATTGTGATTCTTTGTATCACTCATTGCTGCATGGTTAACGTTTCTATTGGCAACCATTGGCAGTTTATGGCAACAGCACGAAATATACACACCCTGTATTTTGATACTGAGAAATGCATTGTCCATTAGAAAGCAATGTTCTCTCTTATTCTTCAATATATCTCTGAAAATGTACTGACAGACATACAGCTTTTATGTAGTTGGAGGAAATATGGAAGAAAGATGTCTTTGAGTAAAAAAATATATGTAGCAAAATGTATGTAGATTATATGTGGAATTATATGTAGAAACATATATGTTGAATTGTGTATGAAATTAAATGTAGAAAAATATATGTAGAAGTATCTATGTAGATTATATGTGGAATTATATGTAGAAAAATATATATCAGAAATGTGGAAAAACGCTTGTGTTTGTGTGTGTGTGTGTGTGTTTGTGTGTGTGTGTGTGTGTGTGTGCGCCATGTGTGCATGCTTGTTAGACTGATTTATACTCTTGTTCTCCTCTGTGCTCTCTCACTCTGTCTATCCTCCCCCTCCCTCTCTCTCACTCTGTCTATCCTCCCTCTCCCCCTCCCTCTCTCTCACTCTGTCTATCCTCCCCTCCCTCTCCCCCTCCCTCTCTCTCACTCTGTCTATCCTCCCCCTCCCTCTCTCTCACTCTGTCTATCCTCCCCATCCCTCTCTCTCACTCTGACTATCCTCCCCCTCCCTCTCTCTCACTCTGTCTATCCTCCCTCTCCCCCTCCCTCTCTCTCACTCTGTCTATCCTCCCTCTCCCCCTCCCTCTCTCTCACTCTGTCTATCCTCCCTCTCCCCCTCCCTCTCTCTCACTCTTTCTATTCTCCCCCTCCCTCTCTCTCACTCTGTCTATCCTCCCCCTCCCTCTCTCTCACTCTGTCTATCCTCCCTCTCCCCCTCCCTCTCTCTCACTTTGTCTATCCTCTCCCCTCCCTCTCTCTCACTCTGTCTATCCTCCCCTCCCCTCTCTCTCACTATGTCTATCCTCCCTCTCCCCCTCTCTCTCTCTCACTCTGTCTATCCTCCCTCTCCCCCTCCCTCTCTCTCACTCTGTCTATCCTCCCTCTCCCCCTCCCTCTCTCTCACTCTTTCTATTCTCCCCCTCCCTCTCTCTCACTCTGTCTATCCTCCCCCTCCCTCTCTCTCACTCTGTCTATCCTCCCTCTCCCCCTCCCTCTCTCTCACTTTGTCTATCCTCCCCCTCCCTCTCTCTCACTCTGTCTATCCTCCCCCTCCCTCTCTCTCACTATGTCTATCCTCCCTCTCCCCTCCCCTCTCTCTCACTCTGTCTATCCTCCCTCTCCCCCCCCTCTCTCTCACTCTTTCTATCCTCCCCCTCCCTCTCTCTCACTCTGTCTATCCTACCCCTCCCCTCTCTCTCTGTCTATCCTCCCTCTGTCTATCCTCTGTCTCCCCCTCCCTCTCTCTCACTCTGTCTATCCTCTCTCTCACTCTGTCTATCCTCCCCCTCCCTCTCTCTCACTATGTCTATCCTCCCTCTCCCTCTCTCTCACTCTGTCTATCCTCCCTCTCCCCCTCCCTCTCTCTCACTCTGTCTATCCTCCCCCTCCCTCTCTCTCACTCTGTCTATCCTCCCTCTCCCCCTCCCTCTCTCTCACTCTGTCTATCCTCCCCTCCCTCTCTCTCACTCTGTCTATCCTCCCTCTCCCCCTCCCTCTCTCTCACTCTGTCTATCCTCCCCCTCCCTCTCTCTCACTATGTCTATCCTCCCTCTCCCCTCCCTCTCTCTCACTATGTCTATCCTCCCCTCTCCCTCTCTCTCACTCTGTCTATCCTCCCTCCCCCTCCCTCTCTCTCACTCTGTCTATCCTCCCTCTCCCCCTCCTCTCTCTCACTCTGTCTATCTCTCCCTCTGTCTCCTCTCCCCTCCCTCTCTCTCACTATGTCTATCCTCCCTCTCCCCCTCCCCTCTCTCTCACTCTGTCTATCCTCCCCCTTCCTCTCTCTCACTCTGTCTAT
>NW_025744941.1:0-3908 GCF_021184085.1 Oncorhynchus gorbuscha
TCATAATGATGCTACATACAGTACAGAGGATTTACTGCTCACCACTCATTACTCATAATGATGCTACATACAGTACAGAGGGATTTACTGCTCACCACTCATCACTCATACTGATGCTACATACAGTACAGAGGGATTTACTGCTCACCACTCATCACTCATAATGATGCTACATACAGTACAGAGATTTACTGCTCACCACTCATCACTCATAATGATGCTACATACAGTACAGAGGATTTACTGCTCACCACTCATTACTCATAATGATGCTACATACAGTACAGAGGATTTACTGCTCACCACTCATCACTCATAATGATGCTACATACAGTACAGAGGGATTTACTGCTCACCACTCATCACTCATAATGATGCTACATACAGTACAGAGGGGATTTACTGCTCACCACTCATCACTCATAATGATGCTACATACAGTACAGAGGGATTTTGCTCACCACTCATCTGCTCACAGTACACTCATCACTCAATGATGCTACATACAGTACAGAGGATTTACTGCTCACCACTCATCACTCATAATGATGCTACATACAGTACAGAGGATTTACTGCTCACCACTCATCACTCATAATGATGCTACATACAGTACAGAGGGATTTACTGCTCACCACTCATCACTCATACTGATGCTACATACAGTACAGAGGATTTACTGCTCACCACTCATTACCATAATGATGCTACATACAGTACAGAGGGATTTACTGCTCACCACTCATCACTCATAATGATGCTACATACAGTACAGAGGATTTACTGCTCACCACTCATTACTCATAATGATGCTACATACAGTACAGAGGATTTACTGCTCACCACTCATCACTCATAATGATGCTACATACAGTACAGAGGATTTACTGCTCACCACCAATGATCACATACAATACCAGAGGTTTACTGCTCACCACTCATAATGATGCTACATACAGTATTTACTGATAATGATGCTACATACAGTACAGAGGATTTACTGCTCACCACTCATCACTCATAATGATGCTACATACAGTACAGAGGGATTTACTGCTCACCACTCATCACTCATAATGATGCTACATACAGTACAGAGGATTTACTGCTCACCACTCATAATGATGCTACATACAGTACAGAGGGATTTACTGCTCACCACCCATCACTAATGATGCTCACCACTGATGCTACATACAGTACAGAGGGATTTACTGCTCACCACTGATGCTACACAGTACAGAGGATTTACTGCTCACTCATAATGATGCTACATACAGTACAGAGAGGATTTACTGCTCACCACTCATCACTCATAATGATGCTACATTCAGTACAGAGGATTTACTGCTCACCACTCATCACTCATAATGATGCTACATACAGTACAGAGGGATTTACTGCTCACCACTCATCACTCATAATGATGCTACATACAGTACAGAGGGATTTACTGCTCACCACTCATCACTAATGATGCTACATACAGTACAGAGGATTTACTGCTCACTCACTCATAATGATGCTACATACAGTACAGAGGGATTTACTGCTCACCACTCATCACTCATAATGATGCTACATACAGTACAGAGGGATTTACTGCTCATAATGATGCCACTCATTCACCATAATGATGCTACATACAGTACAGAGGATTTACTGCTCACCACTCATAATGATGCTACATACAGTACAGAGGGATTTACTGCTCACCACTCATAATGATGCTACATACAGTACAGAGGATTTACTGCTCACCACTCATAATGAGATGCTACATACAGTACAGAATTTACTGCTCACCACATAATGATACAGTACAGAGGGATTTACTGCTCACACTCATAATGATGCTACATACAGTAGAGGGATTTACTGCTCACCACTCATAATGATGCTACATACAGTACAGAGGGATTTACTGCTCACCACTCATAATGATGCTACATACAGTACAGAGGGATTTACTGCTCACCACTCATAATGATGCTACATACAGTACAGATGGATTTACTGCTCACCACATAATGATGCTACATAGAGTACAGAGGATTTACTGCTCACCACTCATAATGATGCTACATACAGTACAGTCTTGGTGTAGCCCAAGTTGATGTATTGATTTATACTTGAGTTGTTTGTCGTGTTGGTGTATACACTGGTGCACATGTGTCTGTGTTCTGTCCATGTTTAGGGGGTGTGGACTTGCAAGTGTGTGCTTTGTGTGTGTTTGTGTGTGTTAGGTTTAGGTTTAGGTTGAGGGGTTAGGGAAAACAGGATTCTGAATGGAAATCAATTGTGTGTCCCCACAAGGTTAGTGAAACAAGACTGTATGTGCGTATATATTACAAGATGAGACAGGAACATGGAACACTGCACCCAGCTGCATCAGCATCTTTCCCTGATGGAGTCATTGTCTCGCTAAGTCCTAAGTTCTGCTTTCCTTTTGGCTACACACCATATAGTATATCCCACTGTCCTTGAAATATATTACACTTCATTTTCAATATGACAATACTAGGCCAGGTCCACAAAGGCTAACCCATCTCCCTACGTGCGTGCCTTCCTTTCTCTATGAGAGCCAGAGTGGTTTTGGGTCCATTAACAGGAAGTCAGAGGTGCATGGGGACTGATCTCTCATTCACCACTGAAATGAAGACGGAGGAATGTGTCACCTCTATACAGTAATACTGACTAAGCCGCGTCTTAAACGACCATGTGGATGAGCTATGAGGGAAGGAAATGGGCTGAGAGACAAAGACAGTGCTGGGAATTTCTCGCTCTCTCTCTCTCTCTCTCTCTCTCTCTCTCTCTCTCTCTCTCTCTCTCTCTCTCTCTCTCTCTCTCTCGCTCTCTCTCTCTCTCTCTCTCTCTCTCTCTCTCTCTCTCTCTCTCTCTCTCTCTCTCTCTCTCTCTCTCTCTCTCTCTCTCTCTCTCTCTCTCTCTCTCTCTCTCTCTCTCTCTCTCTCTCTCTCTCTCTCTCTCTCTCTCTCTCTCTCTCTCTCTCTCTCTCTCTCTCTCTCTCTCTCTCTCTCTCTCATTATTAGAGAATGAGAACTGGAGACTCCATCAATACTGACCCTCTTTAACGCCATTTACCTTCATCTCATTCCCATAATCTGATCTCTGATGCCCTGCCAGGAACTCTCCCAGCCATGTCATGAAACTGCCTCAAGACACTAATCAAAGATCGGTTTTGACCTTCATTCCCTCATGCAATGGTTCAAGGTTATGATTTGGGGTGATTAAGCTGATCCTAAATCTCTTGCCAAAGGGCAACTTCTTTCCAGGAGCAATGAAAGTCCTATATCTCCTCAACAGATCCAGTGACATCCCACTAGATCACACTCAGCCCTTAACCAATCACATTAGAGCTCTCCCAGCCCCTGCGCCCAATCAACATGTATCTAATGAGCAGTGGCTAATTAGCCAACATTGTTCTGAGCAGAAGCAGCTGCAGCGTTAATTTGTCAATATTACAATTAACCACCAGCTTCTTACCATATGATTAATTACATTATTTATATTTCAGTTCATTTTTAATTGTGTTCTGCATTTCCCTGCAATCACAAATGCTCCAACATCCCAGAGTCCATATTTGAGGAGAATCTGCCATGCTCGTCCTTATGTCTAGAGGGCAAGTGGCTATAAACAGAAAGAAAGCGCGAGAGAGAGAGAGCGAGCCAGCGAGAGAAAGAGACAGAGAGAGAGAGAGCGAGCGAGAAAGAGACAGAGAAGAAGCGAGAGAGTAGGAGCGAGAGCGAGAGGAAGAGAGCAAGAGAGCAGAGAGAGTAGAGAAGGAGAGTAGAGAGAGCGAGAGAGAGAGAGAGAGAGTGAGAGCAAGAGAGAGAGACAGTGCGGGGAATATAATAGGTCCTTCTTTCCTCTCTTCTTTCTCTTTTCTC
>NW_025744942.1:0-3897 GCF_021184085.1 Oncorhynchus gorbuscha
CTGTTCAGAAGCTAGAGCCTTCTTCCTTCTTCTGGCAGACATATCAGTGTGGATGACGGATCACCACCTCAAGCTGAACCTCGGCAAGACGGAGCTGCTCTTCCTCCCGGGGAAGGACTGCCCGTTCCATGATCTCGCCATCACGGTTGACAACTCCATTGTGTCCTCCTCCCAGAGCGCCAAGAACCTTGGCGTGATCCTGGACAACACCCTGTCGTTCTCAACCAACATCAAGGCGGTGGCCCGTTCCTGTAGGTTCATGCTCTACAACATCCGCAGAGTACGACCCTGCCTCACACAGGAAGCGGCGCAGGTCCTAATCCAGGCACTTGTCATCTCCCGTCTGGATTACTGCAACTCGCTGTTGGCTGGGCTCCCTGCCTGTGCCATTAAACCCCTTCAACTCATCCAGAACGCCGCAGCCCGTCTGGTGTTCAACCTTCCCAAGTTCTCTCACGTCACCCCGCTCCTCCGTTCTCTCCACTGGCTTCCAGTTGAAGCTCGCATCCGCTACAAGACCATGGTGCTTGCCTACGGAGCTGTGAGGGGAACGGCACCTCAGTACCTCCAGGCTCTGATCAGGCCCTACACCCAAACAAGGGCACTGCGTTCATCCACCTCTGGCCTGCTCGCCTCCCTACCACTGAGGAAGTACAGCTCCCGCTCAGCCCAGTCAAAACTGTTCGCTGCCCTGGCCCCCCAATGGTGGAACAAACTCCCTCACGATGCCAGGACAGCGGAGTCAATCACCACCTTCCGGAGACACCTGAAACCCCACCTCTTTAAGGAATACCTAGGATAGGATAAGTAATCCCTCTCACCCCCCTAAGTTTTAGATGCACTATTGTTAAGTGACTGTCCCACTGGATGTCATAAGGTGAATGCACCAATTTGTAAGTCGCTCTGGATAAGAGCGTCTGCTAAATGACTTAAATGTTCCTCTATAGCGCTGCTGGAGTCTCCTGTCTGTTCAGCGCAGCCAGAGCTGTCAGTATGCAAGGTGCTGCCAGCCTGCATGGAGCAGCCTGAGCTGTCAGTCTGCAAGGAGCTGCCAGTCTGCAGGGTGCTGCCAGCCTGCATGGAGCAGTCAGAGCTGTCAGTCTGCATGGAGCAGCCAGAGCTGTCAGTATGCATGAAGCAGCCAGAGCTGTCAGTCTGCAAGGAGCTGTCAGTCTGCAAGGAGCTGCCAGTCTGCAAGGAGCTGCCAGTCTGTAAGGAGCTGCCAGTCTGCAAGGAGCTGTCAGTCTGCATGGAGCAGCCAGATGTGTCAGTCTGCATGGAGCAGCCAGAGATGTCAGTCTGCATGGAGCAGCCTGAGCTGTCAGTCTGCATGGAGCAGCCTGAGCTGTCAATCTGCATGGAACAGCCAGAGCTGCTAGTCTGCATGGAGCAGCCAGAGCTGTCAGTCTGCATAGAGCAGCTAGATCCGCAAGTCAGCCATGATCTTCTAGATCTGCCAGTCAACCAGATCCTTCCAGATCTGCCAGTCAACCAGTCTCTTCCAGA
The DNA here is from genome assembly GCF_021184085.1 of Oncorhynchus gorbuscha. Lineage (NCBI taxonomy): Eukaryota > Metazoa > Chordata > Actinopteri > Salmoniformes > Salmonidae > Oncorhynchus > Oncorhynchus gorbuscha. The sequence continues at coordinate 1,507 of NW_025744942.1, forward strand.
TCTGCCAGTCAACCAGAATCTTCCAGATCCGCCAGCCAGCCAGGATCTACCGGAGCCTACTACATGCCTGAGCTGCCCCTCAGTCCCGAGCTGCCCCTCAGTCCCGAGCTGCCCCTCAGTCCCGAGCTTCCCCTCAGTCCCGAGCTTCCCCTCAGTCCCGAGCTGCCTCAGTCCCGAGCTGCCCCTCAGTCCCGAGCTGCCCCTCAGTCCCGAGCTGCCCCTCAGTTCAGTGGGGTTCTGGGTGAGGACTATTAGGCCATGGTCGGCGGCGAGGTGGATTATCCCAGGACGCGTAGGGGAGGAACTATGATTAATGGAGTGGGGTCCACGTCCCGAGCTGGAACCGCCACCATGGACAGACGCCCACCCGGACCCTCCCTATGGTTTTGAGGTGCGTCCGGGAGTCCGCACCTTAGGGGGGTGGTTCTGTCACGCCTTGGTCATAGTGTTTTGTGTTTTCGTTATATTATTTGTTCAGGCCAGGGTGTGACATGGGTTTATTGTGTTGTCTTATTGGGTTTTTTGTAGGCATTGGGATTGTGGTTTATTAGGGGTGTGTCTAGCATAGGCTTGGCTGCCTGAGGCGGTTCTCAATCAGAGTCAGGTGATTCTCGTTGTCTCTGATTGGGAACCATATTTAGGTAGCCGGGGTTTCACTGTGTATTTCGTGGGTGATTGTTCCTGTCTCTGTGTAGTTTCACCAGACAGGCTGTATTAGGTTTTCACGTTCTGTTTGTTGTTTTTGTATTTATGAAGTTATTTCATGTATCGTCATTTGTTTCATTAAAGACATGAGTAACCACCACGCTGCATTTCGGTCCGACTCTCTTTCGACAAACGAAGAACGCCGTTACAATTATAAGTAATGGACATTTTTGTAGGGATTGATAAGTACATTTTTTGTTAGGGCAAATCAAGTCTGACATTTTAAAGTGGAAATTACAAACGTTAAAAGCCTTTTTAAACCGTGAATACCCTACAAGTTAACATTTCAAATTAAGATCTGCCTGGCAGACACCAGTAGGTTCTTAAGGACACCATCCCTCACCATCATCATCCTCTATCCCCAGTCTGCATGATGTGCAGGGGGAATGGGAGTGTACTGGAGAAGTTAGCTGAGATGTGAAATTATTGCCCTAATTTGGGGCTTGATCCTCAGATTCTGAAGGTATTGGAACTACTTTTGGGACCTCCTCAGGGTCTTGCAGTTGTTCGTAACTGTCACACCCTGACCATAGTTTGCTTTGTATGTTTCTATGTTTTGTTTGGTCAGGGTGTGATCTGAGTGGGCATTCTATGGTGTGTGTCTAGTTTGTCTGTTTCTGTGTTTGGCCTGATATGGTTCTCAATCAGAGGCAGGTGTTAGTCATTGTCTCTGATTGGGAGCCATATTTAGGTAGCCTGTTTTGTGTTGGGTTTTGTGGGTGACTGTTCTTTGTCTTTGTGTTTGTTACACCAGATAGGGCTGTTTTTGGTTTTGCATGTTTCTTGTTTTTGTATATTGTTCTATTTTCATCTTTATTAAAGATGTATCTAAATAACCACGCTGCGTTTTGGTCCGCCTCTCCTTCAACAGAAGAAAGCCGTTACAGTAACAAAGCAAGCTTTTTTGGTTAATGAGATTTTTGGATGTGCTTGATTTTTTAAAAATCACTATATTGAATTCATTAGAAAGTGTCCACTCAAAGCCCCCAAACGCACAATCAAGTTCTTCGGTTAGATAAGTCTAACATAAGTCAGCGTGTTCTTTTCAGTTCCATTTGACACCAGCATTTTTGGGGGGGAATCTGCATTTCACTTTGCCGTCGTCATTTGAGAGTACAAATTGAGTGTACTATCAACATGATCAAAAATGCCCTTTGAGAAAGAACTGAACTGGCCATCAGTCAAACCTGTTACTGTACACTCCACTGTACTTCCCTACTAAAGAGACAAATCAGTTCAGCAATTGCCCTGTGCAATCAGGGCAAATTGAGAACACTGGGCAAATTAGCCCAGACCCTCCATCACTCTGCTGTAGTACCAGCGTTGCATCTCAAATGGCACACTATTCCCTATATACTATAAACATCACTTTTGACCAGGGCCCATTGGTAGTGCACAATACATGGAACAGGGTGCCATTTGGAATGCTGACTCTCTCTAGTCTCTGGAGCAGGCCGGCAGGTGGACGGCTCATTACTGGTTCACCTTCACCATGCCCTTCCTCACTGACTGCATCCCAAATTGCACTGCTTTTGGGAATAGGGAGTAATTTGGGACGCAAACACTACTGAGTGATTCCGTCACCTCTCTCATTTCTTTAATTCCACTTCCTGGTACAAAGCCTCTGTAGCAGGCCTCTGCAGGAAGTAACGCTTTGAAACATGCTTGAGCTCTGCTCTTGAGGAG
>NW_025744943.1:0-3890 GCF_021184085.1 Oncorhynchus gorbuscha
GCCAAAAGGTAGCCATACCTTTGGTGGAATGAAATCTTATATTTTCCAATACAACAACCTCCACTATCTCAAGATAGTCATTAGTTGTCACTCTTGCACAATACTCATGCTTCCATCCAATCAATTGCGCCAGGCACATGCTGAACACAAATGGTGGAAACTCTCTACTTTTGTAAAACGGGAAGAGAAGCTCCAGGGCATGACAACACAGTTGCTGCTGTCCCTATCCATGAAGGTGGGGTTTGGCTACCTAGGTACCTACTGTAGGAGGACCCAGGGGCAAAGTGTGTGCAGCCCTCTCACTCGCTTTGCAGGTGTAGAAGGGTAGGCGGTAAAGCGGGTTAGAAACATAAGTATTACTACTTTGCTCTTTAATAACCGTCCCTCTGGGCTTGGGCCAAGACACATAGCTAATCTTTTTTTAGGATTAGGACATCTGGTTAATAGCATGTTTCCTTCTTACTTTTAGCTACACCGGTTGACACTGTTCGACATTCCATTGGCAGTTTTCTGGTGCAAAAGCCCCGCCGGTGACACTATGTAGCCATACCTATTTCCACCTGCGAGGGATGCAGTCGAAGAGGATCAAGCATGTTTTGCAAGAAACACTGTGCTCACACGCCTCTGATGCTTTACGAGATATCCCAGTTGACTGGGACACACGCTCTGCCCCCCGTTGCGTTATCAAGGTCCTGAGGTGCGTCCCTGAAAGCCCACCCTCCGCATCTATCCAGACTGACTCAAGAGACTTTTAGAACTGAGGGTTTTGAGGGTTATGAGAGTTTTTGGAGACACCATCCCTACATGATGATAATGCACCACTAGGGGTGGAAGCACCGGCACACCCTATCAAAGGTAAATCTTTTTCTCTATGCCTGACACCCCTACTCTAAGCAAAGACAGGTAACAGGCTCATCCCTCATCTTTGAGCCTGCTTTATAACAAACCTGGATAGCCACTGTTACGCAGGAATCTGCTGCCCCAAACATATGGAGAGATTTCCTACTTAACTATATTTCATTTTTTTATGAAACACCATTTTCTACCACCATGCTAGAGTGGTGGAATGCTTCTCCCTGATGTTGCACCCCGTGTTTAGCCAGAGGTAAACTACAGACAGCTACAGACCTGATTAGCAGACCTGATTGTCTGCACGCAATATGCAACATCAGGGACTAGTATTCCTAGGCATTAGCCACTACCATGGTAGTGGAATATGGTGTTGTACAGTATATTTTCCCAGTTTTTTTCTGCGTTCTAACCATTAAGTTGAGTTCCGGAGGAAATAGATGCCTTTGCAGCCTAAATAGAGAATATTTTATGTACGAACCAGTCCATGGGGATACTAGTGTATAGCCGGCTGAATGCATTCCATTTCGTAAGATGAAACAACTCAATATCGCCAATCTTTGGGCTACTGTCACGCAGGGAGGCGAGGGGGAGGGATGTCTTACGTTAAACCCGAGAGAGAGGGTAGGCCCTTCCTGTCTGCGTTCGGACGGCTGAATTTGCTGAACTTTGCGAAGAACTGTTTAACCCTGAGAATGGCCTAGTTTCAAAGGCCAGGCTGTGATATTACAGTCTGCTTTGTGTCGTGAGGGCCTGTGAACCCCAAGGCCCACTTGTTTCCCCCTTCCTGCTGTAATGCTGGGGGCGAGTTAAGTACCAATGGTTTGTGCAGCAGGCAAAGTTGGCATGTTACCTCTTGTTCAGCCACAGTTGGAGCTGATCGTTGATTACAGGAATCAAAAGGGCAAGCACCGCCCCATCCACATCAATGCTGGAGTGAGTCGAGAGCTTCAAGTTCCCGGTGTCCACATCACTAAGAAATGAACACTACCCACACAATTGTGAAGAGGCAGGACAGCGCCTCTTCCCCCTCAGGAGGCTAAAAAGATTTGTGGCCTCAGATCCTCAAAATACCTACAGTTGCACCATTGAGAGCATCTTGAATGGCTGCATCATTACTGTGGCATCTGCAACAAGGCTGAAAATATCTCACGATCGTAATCCCGTGGGGCTAAACAACTCTGTCGAATGAACAAAAAAAAGGAACACAGCTTGTACTAATGAGAGAAGGAGCTAGCAATACTACCGTCTGGGTAGGTAGGGTTAGACACACTTGTGCCACCATATGTGAAGGTAGGAATGCTAGTGTGGTTAACTTACTTTCAGCGAGCCATAGCCACCATAAGCAAGCTAGTTAGAAGCCTTGCTGACTAATGCTAGTGTTGGAACAACAATGAACTCTGCGTGAAACTGGTAATAGTGACTTTTGGCCATGCCCGATTAAGTGCGATGACATGCCATTCTATAAAATCATTTCTCCGTAATTAATATTACCTGATTGAGTTTCAATCATGTAAATGTAATTAACTAGAGCAGTCAGGCACCATCAAATAATATTTATAGGCTTGTTATGAATAAATTCTTTAAAAAGACCTAGTAATATTTTACATCAATAGCAGTCAATATTAATCGTCATCTTAATTCAGTCTCATCTGAAAGTTGCAAATTCTTGGTTAACTGCATGAACCCTGGCTAACAATTTGAATCAGCAATACAAAATTGGGTTTAATTATTTATTTACTAAATATAACTAATCACACATATACATAATTAAATCATAACTTGATTACGCATTACGTCATAAAGGAAAACATCCTGGCGGACAGAACAGATATGGCAGCATGTTACACAAAATAAAAAGGGCTGGGTTTGGAGAGAAAGAGCAGGAAGACTGAGGAACAAAGGGCAAAGCTAAATAAATACAGTATCTATGCATTCTAAATTACTGCCCATTTGGAAAAGGAAAATCCAATAAATATTTACTCTGAGCTGCGTTCGGTAGGTTGGTGGTAGATGAAGGCCAGTGTTGCCCAAGCGAGTCCTGCAGTCCCTGAAAAATGTCTCTGCTGATAAATTGAATAGATTTATGCTTGTCGTGGTAGACGGAATACTCTGTCTGTTCACTTCCTAGCCCTCGTTGCAGCGGTTGCCAACTCAACGGCCAGGAGGCATCACTCATGTGTGAATAAGAGTGGAATCAAAGTTCATACCATCGCAACCAAAGCTCACTTGATGCTGGGCTGCGTTCCGTAGTTACTATCTGAACCATTCTGACATCGGACCTGGTCGATCCTCGAACAGAAGGTTATATTGTCGTCATGGGCTTATATAGGAAGAGAGAAGAGCGTGTGTTTGAAAAGTTTTATAGCCTCCATGTCCTACGAAACGGGCCGCTGACGGAGCAAAGCCCTATCTATGAAAGCCAAATCTCCGCATTGTAGAAGCTAAAATCACATTTCATCCTATCACAAATCATTTAATATTCAAACGTTTAAATTGAACAACAATTCCATGTGGAAATCCGATAGCGTGATGTATGAGCTTTCCCGCTGTAATTTGTGTCATCTTATCGTATTAGGAAATGTCTCGAATGACAATGAGCAGCATCGCATTGGTATTACCACGGCATATGTTCAGTTTGTCGGATTACCAGAATATAGTTAATTTCCCCCCACCTTCTGATGTTCCCAGAATCTCTATGGAATCTCCAAGGTGTTTGCAAATGTAACATCAGTAGGATGGAGAGAGGGTTTGATCTAGATGAGAGAAGAGAGCGAGCAATAGTACCGTATTGCAGGTGTAATTCTGGTGTGGTTAGTTTGCTTGTAGATAGCTAGACAGGTTAGCTTTGTGGTGGGAGCTAGCCCTTTGTTAGTGTGGTTAGCTTGCTTTGAAGCTAACTAGCCAGGTCAGCTAAAGCCTTATGGAGGGAGCTAGCCTTTTGTTAGTGTGGTCATCTAGCTTTGCAGCTAGCAAAGTTGGCTAAAGCCTTACTTTGGCCAACTTTGCATGTGCTAACCTAGTTAGCTGAAGCATTGCAG
>NW_025744944.1:0-3861 GCF_021184085.1 Oncorhynchus gorbuscha
GTAACAGAATTATGGTAACGGAATTTCATCATGGGTCCCTGATCTGTGCTACACAGAAATGCATAATTATGAATGGCTTTCTCTTCATGGTGATGTATCCTAAATAGACGCACAAATGTGTAAATGTGCTTCCTTCCTTTTTCTTCCTTTTTTCATATTTGGGTATTATTCAACACAATCGCTATTATTTTAATGAGCCCTGCCCTAAACAAGACCAACTTTGATTGGGGTTTTTCTTTATTTTTACTATTTTCTGCATTGTAAAATAAACACCATGGGACCAAGCAGCTGTCATACACACCAGAAAGGAGACTCGTTCGGTCTCCTCGATTCGTTCTGTCTCTTTGATATTACGTACTTTGGTGCGAAAAGTGCAAATCAATCCCAGAACGACAGTAAAGGACCTTTTTGGAGAAATGTCCTCTGGTCTGGTGAAACAAAAATAGAACTGTTTGGCCATAATGACCATCGTTATGTTTGGAGGAAAAAGGGGGATGCTTGCAAGCCGAAGAACACCCTCCTAACCGTGAAGCACGTGGGTGGCAGCATCATGTTGTGGGGGTGGACCAGTCCCTCCTACACAGTAGTAGGAGGGACTGGTGCACTTCACAAAATAGATTTCATCAAAGTCAAGGTATTGGAGTGGCCATCACAAAGCCCTGACCTCAATCCTGTAGAAGTTTTGTGGGCAGAACTGAAAAAGCGTGTGCGAGCAAGGAGGCCTACAAATCAGACTGTTACATCAGCTCTGTCAGGAGGAATGGGCCAAGATTCACCCAACATGTTGTGGAAGGCTACCTGAAAAGTTTGACCCAAGTTAAACAATTTTAAATGCAATGCTACCAAATGCTAATTGAGTGTATGTAAACTTCTGACCCACTGGGAATGTGATGAAAGACCATTAAATCTGAAATAAATAATTCTCTCTCTTATTCTGACATTTCACATTCTTAAAATAAAGTGGTGATCCTAACTGACCTATGACACAGAATTTGTACGAAGATTAAATGTCAGGAATTGTGAAACTGAGTTTAAATGCATTTGGCTAAGATTTATGTAAACTTCCGACTTCAACTGTTCAATCAATCAGATGTATTTATAAAGCCCTTTTTACGTCAGCAGATGTCACAAAGTGCTACACAGAAACCCAGCCTAAAACTCCAAACAGCAAGCAAATCAGATGCACAATAGAAGCACGGTGACTAGGAAAAATCCCCTAGAAAGGCAGGAACCTGGGAAGAAACCTAGAGAGGAACCAGGCTCTGACGGGTAGAGATTATAAATATACATGGCTATTAAGGCCAGATTGTTCTTCAAGATGTTCATAGATGACCAGCAGGGTCAAATAATAGTCACAGTGGTTGTAGAGGGTGAAACTGGTAAGAACCTCAGGAGTAAATGGCAGGTGGCCTTTCATAGCCAAGCATTCAGAGGTCGAGATAGTAGAGAGGGAGTCGAAAACAACGGGTCCAAGACAAGGTAGCACGTCTGGTGAACAGGTCAGGCTTCCCTAGCTGCAGGTAGAACAGTTTAAACTGAAGCAGCAGCACGACCGAGGGTGGGCTGGGGACAACCAGGGTCGTCAGGCCAGGTAGTCTGAGGCATTCTTGGGCTCAGGTTCTCCCGGAGAGGAGGGGGAGAGAATTAGAGTGAGCGTACTTAAATTCACACAGGACACCAGATAAGACATGATAGTTCACCAGATATAACAGACTGACCTAGCCCCCGACACACAGACTATTGCAACATAGATACTGGAATCTGAGACGGGTGGGTCGGGGGACACGGTGGACCCGTCCGACGATACCCCCGACCAGGGCCAACCAGGATTTAGCCCTACCCACTTTGCCAAGGCACAGCCCCCACACCACTAGAAGGATATCAACAGACCACCGACTTATTACACGGAGACAAGGCTGAGTATAGCCCACAAAGATCTCCTCCACCGCGCGAGCCTGATAGGGGCGCAAACCTGGACCGGAAGATCACGTCTGTGACTCAACCCACTCAAGTGACGTACCCCTCCTAGGGACGGCAAAGAAGAGCACTAGAAAGCCAGTGACTGTAATGTGGTCAGTGGCAGAGAATCCCAGTGGGGAGCCGGCCAGACAGAGACCGCAAGGGCAGTTCGTCGCCGTTCACCTTCTCACCCCGGGGCCTGATTACACTTACTCATCAGACCTACTGAAGAGATGAGTTTTCAGTAAAGATTTAAAGGTTGAGACAGAGTCTGCGTGTCTCACATGGATAGGCAGATCATTCCGTAAAAATGTAGTTCTATCGGAGAAAGCCTGCCCTGCCTCAAGCTGTTTGCTTAGAAATTCTAGGGACCATAAGGAGGCCTGTGTCTTTTGATCGTGGCATACGTGTAGGTATGTATGGCAGGACCAAATCTGAGAGATGGGTAGGAGCAAGCCCATGTAATGCTTTGTAGGTTAGCAATAAAACCTTGAAATCAGCTCTAGCCTTAATTAATTAACAGGAAGCCAATGTAGAGAGTTCTACTCAAATATTTTGGTTCTAGTCAGGATTCTAGCAGCCGTGTTTAGCTCTAATTGCAGTTTTTTTGTGTTTTATCCAGGTAGCCAGAGATTAGAGCATTGCAGTAGTCTAATCTAGAATTGACAAAATCATGGATTAGGTTTTGTATCATTTTTAGGCAAAACGTTTTGGATTATTGCAATGTTACGAAGATGGAAAAAAGCTGACCTTAGAATAGTTTTGATATGTTTGTCAAAAGACGGTCCAGAGTAGTTTTATTTGAGACGACTGTACAACCATTCATTGTCAGATCCAACAGCAGATCTCTTTGTTTCTTGGGACCTAGAACTAGCATCTCTGTTTGGTCTTTAAAAGTAAAACATTTTCCGCCATCCACTTACTTATGTCTGAAACACAGGCGTCCAGGGTAGACCTAAGCTGTGTTGTCTGCATAGCAATGAAAGTTGACATTGTGTTTCCCCATGACATCCCCCAAGAAGTAGAATATATAGTGAAAACAGTTGTCCTAAAACGGAGCCTTGAGGAACACAAACTTACAATTGATTTGTCAGTGGACAAACAATCCACAGAGCGAAACCGATATCTTTCTGACAGATAAGATCTAAACCAGGCAAGAACTTGTCTGTGTAGACCAATTAGGGCTTCTAATCTCTCCAAAAACAATTGGTGATCAATGCTAACCTACAAAGCATTACATGGGCTTGCTCCTACCCTTCTCTCAGAGCAGCACAAAGGTCTAGGAGCACGAGGACAGATGCAGAGCCTTGGTCTGACACCATTAAAAGGTAATTTACCACTTTCACAAGTGCAGTCTCAGTGCTATGATGGGGTCTAATTATATTATTATATTATATTCTAAAACCAGACAGACTTTTTTTGTATAGATTATTGGTCTTCAGGAAGGCAGTGAGTTTCTGTGTTTAAAACATTTTTTGAAAGGAATGGGAGATTCAATATAGGCCTATTTTGAATTTTTTTAAATTCATATTAAAAATTCAAAAAACAGTGTTTTTATACATTTTCTGGGTCAAGGTTTGGCTTTTTCAAGAGGCTTTATTACTGCCACTTTTTCGTGAGTTTGGTAAACATCCGGTGGATAGGGAGCCATTTATTATGTTCAACAGGAGGGCCAAGCATAGGAAACAGCTCTTTCAGTAGTTTCGTTGGAATAGGGTCCAGTATGCAACTTGATGGTTTAGAGGCCATGACTTTTTTTCATGAATGTGTCAAGCAATACAGGATTTTAAAAAACTTGAGTGTCTCGATTGATTCTAGATCCTGGCAGTTCTGTGCAGACTCAGGACAACTGAACTTTAGAGAAAATACGCAGATTCAAAGTGAAGTCCGTAATCTGCTTTC
>NW_025744945.1:0-3845 GCF_021184085.1 Oncorhynchus gorbuscha
CTCTGCCTAGTGCACCCTCTCCCTCTGCCTAGTGCACCCTCTCTCTGCCTAGTGCAAATCTCTCCTGCCTAGTGCACCTCTCCTCTGCCTAGTGCACCCTCCTCTGCCTAGTGCACCTCTCCTCTGCCTAGTGCACCCTTCCCCCTCTCTTGTAATGTCCTCTGCCTAGTGCACCCTCTCCTCTGCCTAGTGCACTCTCCTCTGCCTAGTGCACCCTTTCCTCTGCCTCCTGCCTAGTGCACCCTCTCCTCTGTCTAGTGCACCCTCCTCTGCCTAGTGCACCCTCTCCTCTGCCTAGTGCACACTCTCCTCTGCCTAGTGCACCCTCTCCCTCTGCCTAGTGCACCTCTCCTCTGCCTAGTGCACCGTCTCCCCTCTGCCTAGTGCACCCTCTCCTCTGCCTAGTGCACCCTCTCCTCTGCCTAGTGCACCCTCTCCTCTGCCTAGTGCACCCTCCTCTGCCTAGTGCACCCTCCTCTGCCTAGTGCACCGTCTCCTCTGCTCTAGTGCACCTCTCCCTTCTGCCTAGTGCACCGTCTCCTCTGCTCTTAGTGCACCCTCTCCTCTGCCTAGTGCACCCTCTCTCTGCCTAGTGCACCTCTCCTCTGCCTAGTGCACCCTCTCCTCTGCCTAGTGCACCTCTCTGCCTAGTGCACCCTCTCCTCTGCCTAGTGCACCCTCTCTCCTCAGCCTAGTGCACCCTCTCCTCTGCCTAGCACCCTCTCCTCTGCCTAAAACCTCCTCTGCCTAGTGCACCCTCCTCTCTGCCTGCACCCTTCCTCTGCCTAGTGCACCCTCTCCCTCTGCCTAGTGCACCTCTCCTCTGCCTAGTGTACTGTGCCTACACACTCTCCTGCCTAGTGCACACTCTCCTGCCTAGTGCACACTCTCCTCTGCCTAGTGCACACTCTCCTCTGCCTAGTGCACACTCTCCTTTGGCTGCCTTACATGGAGAGAAGCGTGCATCATTAGAGGCACTGGAGCTAACTATCTGTGTTCCTCCAACGAAGTCACTCCCTTAGAGTGCTCAGGCCAGCCCTGGCACTAGCACAGGTGTCACACACTAGTACCACCAGAGAAGTCCGATCTGATGTTACATTTTGGTTCCACATTTTGATAATGTATCTCTTGTATTAAAACTCTGATGATTATTGATGTACTGTATGTGTTGTGCAGGTAGGCTATCAATCATTACATAGATGAAAACCACTACAGTGTCAGAATCTGTGACAGAATGTGAGGATAATTTTGTCACAACATCTTAATCATTTCAGGAAGTGAAGAGGAAGTGACTAAACAGGCTAAGCCTGGAAGGCACTGCTCTATGTTTGGTTTTTCTAGAGTTAAACCATGCAATTGGCTCTGTCAAGAGGTCAGACATAACAACAGGTATCTAAATGGGACATACAGTGCCTTGCAAGAGTATCCATCCCCTTGGCGTTTTCCTATTTTGTTGCATTACAACCTGTAATTTAAATAGATTTTTATTTGGAGTTCATGTAATGGACATACACAAAATAGTCGAAATTGTTGAAGTGAAATGAAAAAAAACTTTTTGTTAAAAATAAAAAAATAAAAAATGAAAAGTGGTGCGTGCAAATGTTTGCTATGAAGCCCCTAAATAAGATCTGGTGCAACCAATTACCTTCAGAAGTCACATAATTAGTTATAGAAAGTCCACCTGTGTGCAATCTAAGTGTCACATGATCTGTCACATAATCTCAGTATACATACACCTGTTCTGAAAGGCCAAAGAGTCTGCAGCACCACTAAGCAAGGGGCAACACCAAGCAAGCGACACCATGAAGACCAAGGAGCTCTACAAACAGACCAGGGTAAAAGTTGTGGAGAAGTACAGATCAGGGTTGGGTTATAAAAAAGATCTGTATCTCTAAACATCCCACGGAGCACCATTAAATCCATTACTAAAAAATTGAAAGAATATGGCACAATAACAAACCTGTCAAGAGACGGCCACCCACCAAAACTCACGGACCAGGCAAGGAGGGCATTAATCAGAGAGGCAACAAAGAGACCAAAGATAACCCCGTAGCCATCAAGGAAAACACTATGTCTGGCGCGAACCCAACACCTCTCATCACCTTGAGAACACCATCCCCACAGTGAAGCATGGTGGTGGCGGCATCATGCTGTGAGGATGTTTTTCATTGGCAGGGACTGGGAAACTGGTCAGAATTGAAGGAATGATGATGGCTCTAAATACAGGGATATTCTTGAGGGAAACCTGTTTCAGTCTTCCAGAGATTTGAGACTGGGACAGAGGTTCACCTTCCAGCAGGACAATGACCCTAAGCATACTGCTAAAGCAACACCTAATTGGTTTAAGTGGGAACTTTAAATGTCCTGGAATGGCCTAGTCAAAGCCCAGACCTCAATTCAATTGAGAATCTGTATGACTTAAAGATTGTTGTACACCAGCGGAACCCATCCAACTTGAAGGAGCTGGAGCAGTTTTTTGAATGGGAAAAATCCCAGTGGCTAGATGTAAGCGAGAGAAATACTCCAAGAGACTTGCAGCTGTAATAGCTGAAAAAGGTGGCTCTACAACGATTGACTTTGGGGTGAATAGTTATGCACACTCAAGTTTTATTTTTCTTTTGTCTTATTTCTTGTTTGTTTCACAACAACAAAATATTTTGCATCGCCAAAGTGGTAGGCATGTTGTGTAAATCAAATGATACAAACCCCAAACAATCTATTTTAATTCCAGGTTGTGGGCAACAAAATAGGAAAAATGCCAAGGGGGTGAATACTTTCACAAGCTACTGTAATTATTCCCAGGATTGGGTGACACAAATTGGAAGAGATACTTTGTAGCATACTCCTGGGTAAAGAAGCTATCAACTGCTAAAGGCATAAGCAAGTATTAAGTAAGTGTAGGATCATCATGGAGAATGACATAGCATGGAGTCTCTTCGACTATATGTGCTGACTTAGTGAATTCCTTAAGAGCTGGGATGGAGATGTTGGGTGTCTGGTCTCTGGGAAGAGAGAGAGAGAGCGAGAGAGAGAGAATTTGCCTAGAGAATGAGAGAAGGTATGTGAGAGTACCTGTCACACCGGGCTCCTGTGTGTTTGCTGTTTGTTGGTTAAGTTCCATCCGTTAACATCCCTGTATCCTTGTTGACCCCTCTCTCTGATCAAAGGACTGGACTGTATCAAGTAACAAATAGGCAATTGCTCCACTCTACCCTTCTGGTGGGCTAAATACTATTCATTGTCATAGGTCTTACATCTCTATCCAAACTGGACAGATCTGGGACTGGGGATAGTGATCAACGGCAGATCAAAGAGAACAAGAAGGGAGCATACATTGCTTGGGAAGATTTACTGCAGAGTCCTAATGTCAAGTCAACCCATCAGCAACACAACCTCTGACCAATGGAGATGAAGAATTTCCTAGTTAACTGACATTTTGACAGTGTGCAATGCCAGAAAGGCAGACTTTTGACACCCCACAAATATTGCTTTCACCATTTCTGATTTACTGTACTGAGCTTTCACCATTTCTGATTTACTGTACTGAGCTTTCACCATTTCTGATTTACTGTACTGAGCTTTTACCATTTCTGATTTACTGTACTGAGCTTTCACCATTTCTGATTTACTGTACTGAGCTTTCACCATTTCTGATTTACTGTACTGAGCTTTTACCATTTCTGATTTACTGTACTGAGCTTTCACCATTTCTGATTTACTGTACTGAGCTTTTACCATTTCTGATTTACTGTACTGAGCTTTCACCATTTCTGATTTACTGTACTGAGCTTTCACCATTTCTGATTTACTGTACTGAGCTTTTACCATTTCTGATTTACTGTACT
>NW_025744946.1:0-3842 GCF_021184085.1 Oncorhynchus gorbuscha
AAGATTTAGATGCACTATTGTAAAGTGACTGTTCCACTGGATGTCATAAGGTGAATGCACCAATTTGTAAGTCGCTCTGGATAAGAGCGTCTGCTAAATGACTTAAATGTAAATGTAAATCAGGACATAGAGACATCAGGAAATAGAGACATCAGGACATAGAGACATCAGGACAGAAGACATCAGGACAGAACATCAGGACATAGAGACATCAGGACATAGAGACATCAGGACAGAGACATCAGGACATAGAGACATCAGGACAGAGGAGACATCAGGACATAGAGACATCAGGACATAGAGACATCAGGACATAGAGACATCAGGACAGAGACATCAGGACATAGAGACATCAGGACAGAGACATCAGGACAGAGACATCAGGACATAGAGACATCAGGACATAGAGACATCAGGACATAGAGACATCAGGACATAGAGACATCAGGACATAGAGACATCAGGACAGAGACATCAGGACAGAGACATCAGGACATAGAGACATCAGGACATAGAGACATCAGGACAGAGACATCAGGACATAGAGACATCAGGACAGAGAGACATCAGGACATAGAGACATCAGGACAGAGACATCAGGACATAGAGACATCAGGACATAGAGACATCAGGACAGAGACATCAGGACATAGAGACATCAGGACATAGAGACATCAGGACATAGAGACATCAGGACATAGAGACATCAGGACAGAGACATCAGGACATAGAGACATCAGGACAGAGACATCAGGACATAGAGACATCAGGACATAGAGACATCAGGACATAGAGACATCAGGACATAGAGACATCAGGACATAGAGACATCAGGACAGAGACATCAGGACATAGAGACATCAGGACATAGAAACATCAGGACAGAGACATCAGGACATAGAGACATCAGGACATAGACATCAGGACATAGAGACATCAGGACAGAGACATCAGGACATAGAGACATCAGGACAGAGACATCAGGACATAGAGACATCAGGACATAGAGACATCAGGACAGGGCATCAGGACATAGAGACATCAGGACATAGAAACATCAGGACATAGAGACATCAGGACATAGAGACATCAGGACAGAGACATCAGAGACCATAGACATCAGGACAGAGACATCAGGACATAGAGACATCAGGACAGAACATCAGGACATAGTATATTACAGGACATAGAGACATCCAGGACAGAGACATCAGGACATAGAGACATCAGGATGTCCTGATGTCTCTATGTCCTGTGTCACCCCGCCCTCCGATTCTCTCCACTGGCTTCCAGTTGAAGCTCGCATCCGCTACAAGACCATGGTGTGCCTACGGAGCTGTGAGGGGAACGGCACCTCAGTACCTCAGGCTCTGATCAGGCCCTACACCCAAACAAGGGCACTGCGTTCATCCACCTCTGGCCTGCCAGCCTCCCTACCACTGAGGAAGTACAGCTCCCGCTCAGCCCAGTCAAAACTGTTCGCTGCTCTGCCCCCAATGGTGGAACAAACTCCCTCACGACGCCAGGACAGCGGAGTCAAATCACCACCTTCCGGGAGACACCTGGAAACCCCACCTCTTTAAGGAATACCTAGGATAGATAAGTAACCTTCCTCAACCCCCTTTAAGATTTAGATGCACTATTGTAAAGTGACTGTTCCACTGGATGTCATAAAGGTGAATGCACCAATTTGCAAGTCGCTCTGGACAAGAGCGTCTGCTAAATGACTTAAATGTAAATGTAAATCAGGACATAGAGACATCAGGAAATAGAGACATCACTGCATTAGAGACATCAGGGACAGAGAGACATTAGGACATTAAGGTATACATCAGGATATACTGAGACATCAGGACAAGGTATATTTATATATCAGGACAGAGACATTATCGTGAATACAGAGACTCAGACATCAGGACATGCATTATATATTACCGTATCAGGACATTATATTACTGTATTTGCATACTGCACAGGAGACATCAGGACATAGAGACATCAGGACATAGAGACATCAGGAAATAGAGACATCAGGACATAGAGACATCAGGACATAGAGACATCAGGACAGAGACATCAGGACAGAGACATCAGGACATAGAGACATCAGGACATAGAGATATCAGGACAGAGACATCAGGACATAGAGACATCAGGACAGAGAGACATCAGGACATAGAGACATCAGGACAGAGACATCAGGACATAGAGACATCAGGACATAGAGACATCAGGACAGAGACATCAGGACATAGACATCAGGACATAGAGACATCAGGACATAGAGACATCAGGACATAGAGACATCAGGACAGAGACATCAGGACATAGAGACATCAGGACAGAGACATCAGGACAGAGACATCAGGACATAGAGACATCAGGACATAGAGACATCAGGAAATAGAGACATCAGGACATAGAGACATCAGGACATAGAGACATCAGGACAGAGACATCAGGACATAGAGACATCTGTGACAATACTGTATTACAGCATACTGCATTGCATACTGTGACAGGACACTGTGACAGAGACATCCAGGACAGAGACATCAGGACATAGAAACATCAGGACATGAGAGACATCAGGACATAGAGACATCGGGACAGAGACATCAGGACATAGACATCTGGACAGAGACATCAGGACATAGAGACATCAGGACAGCATACATCAGGACATAGAGACATCAGGACATAGAGACATCAGGACAGAGACATCAGGACATAGAGACATCAGGATGTCCTGATGTCTCTATGTCCTGGTGTCACCCCGCCTCCTCCGTTCTCTCCACTGGCTTCCAGTTGAAGCTCGCATCCGCTACAAGACCATGGTGCTTGCCTACGGAGCTGTGAGGGGAACGGGCACCTCAGTACCTCCAGGCTCTGATCAGGCCCTACACCCAAACAAGGGCACTGCGTTCATCCACCTCTGGCCTGCTCGCTCCCTACCACTGAGGAAATTACAGCTCCCGCTCAGCCCAGTCAAAACTGTTCGCTGCTCCTGGCCCCCAATGGTGGAACAAACTCCTCACGACGCCAGGACAGCGGAGTCAATCACCACCTTCCGGAGACACCTGAAACCCCACCTCTTTAGGAATACCTAGGATAGGATCGTAATCCCTCTCACCCCCTTTAAGATTTAGATGCACTATTGTAAAGTGACTGTTCCACTGATGTCATAAGGTGAATGCACCAATTTGTAAGTCGCTCTGGATAAGAGCGTCTGCTAAATGACTTAAATGTAAATGTAAATCAGGACATAGAGACATCAGGAAATAGAGACATCAGGACATAGAGACATCAGGACAGAGAGACATCAGGACAGAGACATCACACAAGGTATAATACCGCATTACGTATAATACCGTACGCTGGTATAATACCGCATTAAGTATAATACCGCACATGAGACATCAGGACATAGAGACATCAGGACATAGAGACATCAGGACATAGAGACATCAGGACATAGACATCAGGACATAGAGACATCAGGACATAGAGACATCAGGACATAGAGACATCCAGGACAGAGACATCAGGACATAGAGACATCAGGACATAGAGACATCAGGACAGAGACATCAGGACATAGAGACATCAGGACATAGAGACATCAGGAAATAGAGACATCAGGACATAGAGACATCAGGACATAGAGACATCAGGACAGAGACATCAGGACATAGAGACATCAGGACATAGATACATCAGGACAGAGACATCAGGACATAGAGACATCAGGACAGAGACATCAGGACATAGAGACATCAGGACAGAGACATCAGGACATAGAGACATCAGGACATAGAGACATCAGGACATAGAGACATCAG